>NC_088872.1:28113971-28313147 GCF_032884065.1 Artemia franciscana | reverse complement strand
ACATTTATATATCCCCCTGTGCCCCCGGCATCCCCCTTGTAGTTGTGTCCCTGTGTCCCGGTCGTCATTTATATTCCCAGTATCCCGGTCGCCATTTGTGTCCCAGTGTCCCAGTCTGTAATTTCTCTTTGAGCGTCCCAGTCGCCATTTATATTCCCTGTGTCCCTGTGTCCCGGTCGTCATTTTTGTCCCGGTGTCCCAGTCTGTAATTTATCTTTGAGTGTCCCGGTCGTCATTTATATCTCCGGTCGTTATTTGTGTCCCAGTGTCCCGGTCGTCATTTTTGTCCCGGTGTCCCAGTCTGTAATTTCTCTTCGAGTGTCCCGGTCGTCATTTATATTCCCTGTGTCTCGGTTTTTAGTTTTTTTTTCTTTTCAGTTTTAGTTTTTTTTATTTTTTTTATTAGTTTTTTTTTTCTTTTTAGTTTTTTTTGTAGTTTTTACCTTTTTTTAGTTTTTGTTAGCTTTTTTAGTTTTTTTAGTATTCTATTTTTATTTTTTTTTTGTAGCTTTTACTTTTTTTAGTTTTTTTTTTCTTTTCGGCTTGAATACATTCGTTTTTGAATTGGTATATGATGTGTCCCGGTCGTCATTTATATTCCCTGTGTCCCGGTCGTCATTTGTGTCCCGGTGTCCCGGTCTGTAATTTCGTCAGTCGACAAACATGACGTCAGACGACAAACAACTTCATGACGACATACATGACTCAATCCTTATAATAACGTCAGTCGACAAACATGACGTCAGTCGACACACAAACATGACGTCAGTAGACAGACACACAGACAAACAACTTATTTTTATATATATAGATAAATTGTTTGTCGACTGACATCATGTTTGTCCACTGACGTCATTATAAGGATTGAGTATTATAACGTCATGTTTGTATTTTGTATGTTTGTATATGACGTCAAATGCTTTCTATATGACGTCATTACATGTATATAAGAAGGCATTTCAAAGAGAATTTTTTAGTATAGATCTTAAAATGACAGAAGAAACAGCCGAGGAAGCTGCTCAAATAGTTAATTCAAGAAATTTTAGTATAAATCCTACAATGGCAGAAGAAACAGCCGAGGAAGCTGCTCAAAGAGTTAATGCCAAAAGGCTTGCGGCTAAAGAACACAAAACCGCACAGTTAGATGAAAATCAACCTGGACAGCGAGAGGCAAAACGTATCAAAACTGGAAATGATAGCGATGATGATTTGGTTTGGGATTTCGACTTGGATAAGGTCATCAATGCCTACCAGATTTTAGTTAAAAAAACAAAGGTTCGGCGATATGTATTTCATAGTGACGACAGACAAGCCAAGGTAAAACAAACCAAACAACTTGAAAGTGATACCGATGGTAAAAAAAAACGTCGTTGAAAGGACTATCGTTTCCCAGCTGCAACATCTTTTCCAAAATCATAATAATTTAGTGCTTCTGTTCAATACAGCAATCGAATTTATGCCTACTGATGCGCAACTATCAACGAAGTGGCAATCGTTATGGTCGGTGATCAGTTCATACCTCGACATAATATTTTTTGTAGGTGAAACAATCAGTTGACAAGAATTGCTTAAACTCATCGATGCCTACGATGCCCTACAATATCCCATCATTTTTTGGGATGGAGCCGACGGCTATCACTTCAATATTAAATTGATAAATCCAGCCACTAACAAAGAAATGGATAAGAAATGCAGCGCAATGAAATAGTAATGCCTATAGATTAATGATTCGTCATTTATTACATTTACATATAATCCGTCGTGGGATTAGATACAACAGCTTTTACATCCTGGACAATCGCCGGTTCATGGATATGACATCACGGCCCGTGTCTTCCGGCAAAAGTTGCTCTCCTTCATCTCCTAAAGAGTTATGGGAGAAATACAAATCGCAAATGGCCGAGAATATACTCCACCGAATACGGCTAGAAAGGTCAGATATGACCTTGGACTTTACAACAGAAATTTATAAATGCACTTTAGTTATGTTTGAAGATTTGTGCTTATCTATTACAAACAAACTTCTCAAGCATTTGGGAATGCCTTAACCTAATCGACTGCTTCTATTTCGACATGTGTAGAATGGGATCGTGAACAAAGTTACAACACAATTGATCTATTGTCGTATGTTACAGACCGGGACACTCAAAGCGAAATTACAGACCGGGACACCGGGATACAAATGACAAGCGGGACACAGGGAATATAAATGACGACCGGGACACTCAAAGAGAAATTACAGACCGAGACATCGGGACACAAATGACGACCGGGACACAGGGAATATAAATAACGACTGGGACACAGGGACACAACTACGACGGGGACGCCGGAAGGACACATGAGGGATATATAAATGACGACGGGGACACAGGGAATATTTGATTAGCAATTACCATCAACAAAGCCCAAGGGCAATCATTAGAAAAATGCGGTTTAGATCTGAAAACGGATTGTTTTCCCATGGACAATTATATGTTGCATGTTCAAGAGTCGGTAAACCTGACAATCTATTTATATGCACAGACAATGGGACAGCGAAGAATATTGTATATTCGCAAGTTTTACGTAGTTAAAAACATATATATATCTATCTATATTCACAGGTGGGACACAGGGACACAACTAAAATGGCGCGTAACTAATATGGTGCGTAACGACTTACGCGCGCGGGGGGGGGGGGGGCTTGGGGGGTGCGAAGCGCCACACCAACAGCTAGTTCTTAATAATAATTTCAGCATAAATAGTAGATTTTTTTTTTAGCAAGCATTGTTCTTTATTATTGATCTGTCCCTACAAACTGTCTGATTCAGGGCTTTATTAAGTATGAGGGATGCTGGGGGGGACAGTGATGGCCACCTTTTTGTTTATCGGGCTTTTAGTCGGTAGTGGGGAGAGGGTGTCCTGGTCTTGAGTTTTGTGTTGGCTGGGACTGGTGACGGAGCCGTTCGGCCTCGACCGAGATCCGTTGATTTTTGAATTTAAAAAAGAGGGAATAGTTGTGGGAAAAGTCAAAGTCATGGCCAATTGTAGAAAAAAGCCAAGACAGATTGCCGTTGTTACTGTCTGCCATTTATGCTACACCTTTCCGTGCATGTGTGTCCCTTCACAAATGCCGAACTAGAGTCGTACCTGTTGGAGGTTCTCGCTGGGGAACACACGCAGGTTGACTACGGGTTGACTTACTTGAAAATTTTCCTCTCATGGCTATCACTCGACAATGCTGAACTAGAGTCGATTTTTTTTTTTTTTTTTTTAATGTTGATTTTTGAATTTAAAAAAGAGGGAATAGTTGTGGGAAAAGTCAAAGTCATGGCCAATTGTAGAAAAAAGCCAAGACAGATTGCCGTGGTTACTGTCTCCCATTTATGCTACATCTTTCCGTGCATGTGTGTCCCTTCACAAATGCCGAACTAGAGTCGTACCTGTTGGAGGTTCTCGCTGGGGAACACACGCAGGTTGACTACGGGTTGACTTACTTGAAAATTTTCCTCTCATGGCTATCACTCGACAATGCTGAACTAGAGTCAACCCTCTCATGCTAATTCACGGTGGGTTAGGGTTCAACCTGTTGGAGGTTCTCTCTCAGGTTAATTCACGGTCGAGGAAGGGGGAAGCAGCATATTGACAAATTTGGCAATCTATTTACAACTGATTACCCCGCCAAAGAAATGAATATGAATGGAAATAACGAGTCCAATTCAAGGCCTACAAGGGCCTCCTGCAATCTGCCTCGACTCTTATGCAGGTGAACTTGCAATTATAAGCCAAGGGATTTGGGCCAGAAACAAAAATTTCAACTGTCTGTAATTGACTACAAAAAGTGGAGTAGACATGGGCTCGATGGGAACCCCAAATGAGAATGAGTATATTGTTGGTATGTGTGAAGCGGATGGTTAGGATTTGTGCTTTAAGCGACAAACATGGGCTCAATGAAATACCCTTATGAAAGAGGAATATGGTGTTGGTATGTGCCTATAGCAATGGCTATACCGCTAGAGCAACAGGTCTAACTAGCCTCGGCTTGAAGGCATCCGTGCCTCAAGCGGTGAACATGGGCATAAGAAAGGACTACATTGTTGGTAATGTTTAGCAATTGATTGCCGCTAAGGAAACAGTCTAACCATTCAACGGCTTTAAGCATCCGTACTCTAAGCGGTGGGCATAAGCTAGATGGGATGACTGTCTGACTGTCTGATATTTATTAGCGAAGAGAGAGAGAGAGAGAGAGAGAGAGAGAGAGAGAGAGAGAGAGAGAGAGAGAGAGAGAGAGAGAGAGAGAGAGAGAGAGAGAGAGAGAGAGAGAGAGAGAGAGAGAGAGAAGGAGAGAGAGAGAGAGAGAGAGAGAGAAGGAGAGAGAGAGAGAGAGAGAGAGAGAAAGAAAGAGAGAGGGAGAGAGAGAGAGAGAGAGAGAGAGAGAGAGAGAGAGAGAGAGAGAGAGAGAAGCTTGAATGCTCTACAGTGGACATGGGCTGGATGGGAACCCCAAAGGAAAATGACTATATGGTTGGTCTAACCATTGACAGCTGTAAGGATTCGTGCTTTAAGCGGCGAACATGGGCTCAATGAAATCCCACATGAAAGAGGAATATAGTGTTGGTATGTGCTTAGAGCAATGGATTACCGCGAGAGCAACAGTCTAACTAGCCGCGGCTTGAAGGCATCCATACTTTCAGCGGTGAACCTGAGCACTTTGCCTAGGTACTTTGAATTTAAAAAAGAGGGAATAGTTGTGGGAAAAGTCAAAGTCATGGCCAATTGTAGAAAAAAGCCAAGACAGATTGTTGAATTAAGTGGGCAGCCCAGTCAAGGGTTAATTTTATCCCTTTGATTGCCGTTGTTACTGTCTGCCATTTATGCTACACCTTTCCGTGCATGTGTGTCCCTTCACAAATGCCGAACTAGAGTCGTACCTGTTGGAGGTTCTCGCTGGGGAACACACGCAGGTTGACTACGGGTTGACTTACTTGAAAATTTTCCTCTCATGGCTATCACTCGACAATGCTGAACTAGAGTCAACCCTCTCATGCTAATCTCATGCTATTCTCACCTTCATTACCTCGTATGAGGCCCTGATGCAGCCAAGTTAAGCCATTCCCAAATTTGGGTGCTCCTCTACCCTTTGTTGGCCATTGAGGTTGTAAGTGAGGGACACTGCTGAGTGATGGAACGATGGAGTTAGAGGTAAGTCATGGAGGGGCCTAAACCGCTTTGAAGTTCCGGAGGAGGATTGAGCGAAACGGTACAGGGGACAAAATTCGGCTTTTCTGTGTCCTTGGCCGCTGTTTAGAGAGGGCCCAGGCCTGCGAGCCGTCCCTTGAATTCGCCACCCAAGTGGCTGCCCCGTCAGGCGTCGAATAATCTTGCGTCTATCCAGTAATTACTTAATGGCAAACCTGAGGGGATGGCTGAGGTTGTGTGTGGGGGGCTCCCCCGAGGCCGCACCCTAATCCAAGTCTGGAAACGCTTTGTTGTGATTAAGGGCCCTGAATTGGCGGTCAGAAACCAAAATTGAGAGAAAAATAAATTTTTTGTGTCATAAAATGAGGAATTTAAAGTTAAAATCACAGATAAAAATTCCCATTTGCGATCGCCATGAGAACCAGAAATGATGGATGGCTAAAAGAATTCTGAGGCTGAGACTAGCGCGGGCAACACAAGTTTGCCATCCAGAACAGAACAGCATCCAGAACAGCAAGCCTGAATCGGGGGCAAACCTAATTAAAAATCACAGTGATGAGTATTAGGAAAAGCCCCGGCGCAGAAAGAAACCCAATCGGACGGAGAGAAGGAAAGCCTGAGGGGCGTGGGGCGGATGGCCTGTAGGAGGCATCATGACACTTCAAGGAGGAAGGCCTGGAGTGCGGACATACGTCCCTCGTCGGTGACCCATCTCTACCGAAGGGTAAGAAGAGAGATAGGACCAACCTGTATCAAAATACGACCCCGAATGGTGCTCCGGTAAAATGGTGTTCCAAGGTAGAGAGGGGAAGGGAAGAGATTTATGGGGCCCTGAGAGAAAAGGGGGTCTTTGCTGAAGTAGCCAAATTGATGCCCGTAAGGGTAAGCAAAAGTGACTGGTAACCCCTCTAAGAAAGTGATGTCGTCCTATTAATGGAAGCCGTTGAGGTCAAAATCATGGATGGCAATCTAGACTTCGGTTCTGATTTCGCCTCCAAAAGATTGGAGTAGGGCATTACAAAAGGGAGATGCTAGGATGAGAAGATGGCATCCTGGATTACGGAGGTTGTAAACGGGTTGGATCAGGATTTGTCACCCTCGCCCCAAGAGATGCAACTCCGAGAACAAGTTTCTCTATTGAAAATCCGAATGTCGTGTTACCGGAGAAGCTCATAGGGGTGTTGGTGGCCTGCAATTGTTTCCTCAATAAAGAGCAAATTGAAGTGACCTAGATCCGTGTCAATGAGGGAAAGATCTACCTCCACGTGACATATGATGTGGACTTGTTCCCTGAAGTGGAGAAGCTTCCGATTCACCCATTGGAATGAGGGGACACAGTGTCCTCAATCCTCTCTACAATAAGCCCGTGTAATCCAGCCCAGCAAATGATAGAGCGGAACCTTCCAGTTCTGGCTAAATTGAAATGATGCCAGCATATGAGCCGTGGGGTAGAGTACTGGCAGATCAATGTACACCACTGCCAAGCCGCCTCTTATAATCTTGGGAGGGTGCTTGCAAAAATGCAGACATTCTTTGCAATGGTCCGGGAGCCATGGATCTTCGGAGGAAAGATCACGGGGAAGGTTAAAGGAGCTAAATTCCATGAACAAAATTAGGTGAGCATCGCTCTTAGAGCGTATATTTATCATTCAAAAGATTTGATACTTGACAGTTGTCTAAATATTGCTCTAGGGATGTAGTAGCTGTTCTGGTGAAAAATCTGATTGGCCATGAACATGGCGTATTTAGTTAAGTTTACATGCCACATGATAAGAAACCGCCACCAAAGAAAGTATTGGAACTTGTGGTATACTGTAAAGCTGAGAAGATTCCCCTAATTCTGTCATGTGATGCAAATGCCCATCACAAATTGTGGGGAAGCACCGATACGCATGAAAGAGGATACGAATACGTATTGCCAATCTGTCTTTCAACCCTTGAATAACCCAAGAAGATCTAGGCAAGGAGACTGAAAGACTCACAGAGAGAATTGACAATGCGTTGAAACAAGCGACCCCTCCGACACTTGTTGAAGAGGGAGACCAAGGCAATAACGGTGGACTCTAGAATTAAAGCAAAGAAGAAAACTGACCTTAAGGCTGCTAAGAACTGGTATCCGAACGAATAATCCTGAAGAGTGGGGCACTTACTGAGAAGGTCCAAAACTCCTGCAAAAGGAAATAAGGAGAGCAAAGAGAACCTCATTGAGGAGTTTCTCTGAAAGTATGAAGTGGGATGAAGCTACTAATAGGCTAGTAAAAACCTAAAGAAAGATCACCGGGCACTCTTGGGAAGTATGGCAAGAGTGGATGGTACTCTCACAGCGGTCCCAGAAAAAAACCTGAACTGCATGCTCGAAATACATGTAAAAGACCCTGAAGAAAATAGTTCCCTTCCAGCTTATTTTATAAACCCAGACATGGAGGAGGAGCTAGCGTCCCTGGGAAGTATGGCGAGAGTGGATGGTACTCTCACAGCGGTCTCGGAAAAAACCCTGAACTGCATGCTCGAAATACATGTAAAAGACCCTGAAGAAAGTAGTCCCCTTCCAGCTTATTTTATAAACCCAAACATGGAGGAGGAGCTAGCGTCCCGAATGGTAAGGGAGGACCGGATCAAAAAAGCTGTGGATGATTTTCAACCTTAGAGCTCCTATAGACGACAGGATATTCCCTATAACATTCGAAAAAAGATGGGAGGAAATACAAACATATTATATTGGTATTGCAAAGAGAAGCCTCGCTTTGGGCTATGTCCCCCGTACATAGCTCAAGGCAAGGAGCGTTTTCATACATAAACCAGGGAAAGAGGACTACTCAAGCCCCCGGTCTTATAGGATGATTACATTAATCTCCTTTCAATGGAAAATGATGGAACCATTGATCCATTGGTTTCTGTTAAGTAATCATGACACCAAGATTACGATATCCGATAAGCAAATGGGATTTAAGATAGGATGCTCTACAGACGCTGCAGTTCAACAATTGGTGTGGCAAGTAGAGTAAGCTTTAGAATGTAAAGAATACGCCTTAAACAAACATTCCTTGACATAGAAGGAGCGTTTGCTAATGTTTTGTTTTTCAATCTATAGAAATGGCAATGGAGGAAGCAAGACTAGATAGATCTATTCTTACAAAGATTTCTTATATGCTCAGGAATCAATAGTTAGTCGTTAAGCTAAAGGGAATAAAAAAATTAAAGACAGTTCACAAAGGATGCCCCGAGGGGGGGGGGGTAATCTCCCATATATCTGGAACCTTGTCATGAACAGCCTGCTGGATTTATTAAAACAACAATCTGGATGTAGCCTGGCATATGCGGGTGACCTAATACCCTTACTCAGAGAAAAATGCCGAAGGACACTGTTTGAATTGGGACAGCACATGCTGGACAAAATCCAAATATGGTCACAGAATCATAAACTAAGCTTAGCACCTGAAAAGAGTGAAGTAGTAGTAATCACAAAAAAGAGGAAATGGCTAGGTCCATTTGCTTTAAAAATATATGATCTCCCATTATCCCTTAAAAAGTAGGTGACATACCTAGAGGTCATAATCGATCACCAACTGAGCTGGAAAGCTGAAAGACGGTAATTATATCGATTTTCTTATAGGGAAAGGTGTTTTGGGTCAATTCAACCCGAATTGCGAGTCGTATACCCCCCTTAATAAGGGTGCAAAGGCTAGCTTGCCTAATAGTTGCATCAGCATATCATGGAACCGCTCCGGCATTCATGGAGTTTATCTAGGGACTTCTACCCATGGAAAGTTTTTAGAGGAAGAAGCATTAAAAAAATGATGTTATGCCACAGATAAACGGCCAATAGACCCAAAGACAGCAGATACGAAATATGAAAAGTAAAGACCATGCTGGAAACTGTGGCTCATTGCTTCAGTGCAAGGAGCTGCAGATACCTAAAGACAATACCATTCCAACAGTAAAACCGGAGAGGCAATTCCAAATTGCCATGAAGGACAGAAAGTAAATGGAGCAGGAGATGGAGCTGCTGCACCAAAGTAACGCGATAATATGTTATACTGATGGCACGCAGTTAGATGGAAAGCCGGGGACAAGGGTAGGAATATATCAGAATACTTCTGATGTGGACAAGAAGGTAATCAGTTATCACCTGGGAAAACTTTCTATTGTTTTTCAGGCTGAAACAATTGGAATAGAGCGAGCAGCTGGAAAACTGGTTGGAAATAGGAAGCACAGGAAGAGATATATGTGTCTTAACTGACAATCAATCATGCCTTAAAGCTCTTCAGAACATAAAGACTCGGCAGAATAGAGAATTGGAATGCTATGAAGCCCTGAAGAGCTTGGCCATCCTTATATGGGTCCCTGAGGATTCTGGAATAAAGGGTAATGACGTGACAGATGAAGCAGCTAGGGCTTGGACATCAGTTAGATATTATGACCCAGAACCTTTTATTCCAATTTCTCAGAGTTGTGCGAATGCAGCAGTGTGGGGTTGGAGCAATGAGAGAGTGGAATAAAATTGGCTGAGAAAGGTGGGTTGTAAGGAAATGAAGGTTTTACTCCTGAAATTCAACCCCACCCTGACTAAACATTTTCTACGACTGAAAAGGTCTGAGAAGAGAGTGGTTACAGAAGCCATAGCAGGAATTGGACATTTCGAGAAACATCTTTCCTGAATAAGAGGGGGAGGGGGATTCCCATTATGCCAAAAATGTGAGATGGCTACCGTGGAAACAAGAAGGCATTTGATAGAAGAATATCTAGCTAGGATTCGCCACCGGCTTGAGGTATTTCATAATGCTATTATTAAGCTGGGGGACATAGTAAGGAAAGGGGAGGTCCGACACCTGGCAAGATATATGGTAAGGGTGGGGGCCAAACCCATAATTGCCCCCCCCCCTCTTAACCATAAATAGAGTATAGTTTTTGGGGCAGAGACAATGGGTCTTGAAGGCCTGAGCCCCAACCCACTGATAGTGGGTCCACCCCACCTAATAATAGTAATAATAATGAGGGAGGCTGCCACTTGTTCATGCAGCCCCCATTTCTCAAATTCAAGTGCAACATTGGTTTAAAAGCGCTTTGATATTGGTAATGCTCTAGTCATCCTTGACTATCATCCAAATATTTAAAAAGCTTCTTTTAAAATATTTTTCTGAGGACGAAGGGGGCCTTAAATATTAAAATTGAATTTTAAGTTTTTCATTTCCCCGGTTTTGTTGAGAAGATCTTACAACCAATCTTTTAAAGGGATAGAGCCAAAACTCTATTGAATAAAACTCAAAGATAGCTATACTCCTAGATAGCATAGATAATATATTTAAAATATGTTTAAATAACTTTCCATTTCTAAAGGTCATGTTGTCACAAGGTCTCTAAACATGCATGCAGCCGATGCAAAATGAGCAGTTACCATAAAACGTAATATGCAGCAGTACCAGTAGTCATACAATATTGCATATTTACGCACGAATCATTAGAGGGAGCTAATGAATTCAATTATTCGGGAAGGAGATGCCTGAAGCTTCAAAAATTGGTTTTTCAAGGATTCAACAAATCCTTCAGATTAATTCTTAGTGTGCAATATAGATGATGAGGGGACAACAGCAACTCTCTCATAGTTTTAGCATTTTAATTGGAATGAAATATTACATTAACATCCTTACCTGACAGAGGTGGAAGGGGTAGCGGTATACCCAGGGAGTAATTTTTTTTTCAATGAGCCCTGCCCATTGAAAAAAAATTTGGGCCAGAAAAATCCTAACTATTTCAGGAACGGAGTTCATTCTCAAAGCATTTTATGCAAAAGTTAATCTTTAGCGTAAATAATCAACTGTGTGTTAGAGGGGGAATGAAAAGAAATTTCCACCTATGTTTCCTATAGCATTGATATAATATCAAAACCGGAAAAAAATTAAATATAAAATGAATTTTCTCCATTGAAAGTAAAGAGCAACATTGAAACTTTGAAGCCAACACAAGTATTCCTGTAAATGAGGTGGACTGATGTCCTCCCAAACTCACTATCATTTACGCTGAAGTGTCAGGATATTATGCAAATTGAACATAATCTTAATATGGCACAAGTTAATGGAAGAATTGGGGATGGGGTTTAACTTTTTTTAGTTTTGAGCTTTGGCATCCCCTTTTAATCCTATTTGAAAAAAAAACTTTTTTACATCTAATCAATCAAATAGCTGAAAGTAAGAAGTAACATTGAAACCTTAAGGGAACGGAAGTTGTTCCGTTTCTGATGGTGGTTGCTTCTTCCTTAGTCCCTGGAATTTTACGTTAAAGTTTGACCTTTTATCGCGATTTCTTAAGAACGACTCCTGAAACATAAGGGCCGTTGAATTTCAGTGAGAAGTATTTTTAAATAATTTTAAGACTTTAGGGTAAAGTGCGATGGTGGAGGAAGGAGAAACTCGCACCATATTCAGAATAATTTCTGCTCGTTTAAGTCTTAATCTTGCTCCTTACTTTCAGTTGAAAAAACTTTTTTTATTTTATCTCCGATGTATTGTAAATACTGAAGGTTATTCATGGCTTCACTTTGGCGAAAACCTTCAACAAGAATGTCGGTTTCCATGCTCTTCGAGGGACCATTGTAGTTCATAAAGCAAACATGATCTTTCACTTTCTGGTTTGCCTTCTTTGAGCTGAAGCAGAGGTAACAATATTTATTTCTTATTCCTACATATAATAATTTTTTCGTAAAGACATCAATGATTACCCCAACACAACCTTTTGCAGTATAATCGTGTCCTTTGCTGCGTTTATTCCAGCCACCATCACAGATGACCTTAGTCCAGAAAAAATCGTTGATAAACCTGTCCTCATGAATGGCTAATTTCAGGGATTCACGACCATTTTCTTCTAAGACAACTGATAGTGCATCCATCCATGCGTTACCAACTAAGCGTTCTAAATTCATAAACGTTTTCGGATTCATATTTTTTATTCCCAATACACTTAATAATTCGTTCAAAGATGCGTAGCCTCCTCCGGTCCCCATGATACCCCATACAGCTTTCACGTTCACGTTGCCTCGTAAATTGCTGATCTTCTCTTTTTTGTTACCTAATATCTGTTCACTGAAATTTGTTAGGTATTCTTTTACAGTAGTGAGGGGGGCTTCCGGCTCACCTTCTACTCGCTTTTTCCAGCCACAGTCTTGGCAGATAATGACGAGCTTTGTTTGGAGTCCAGTGTTTTTAATTTCTTTCACGCAAAGCTTTGATTTCCCGTCCTTGCAATTGAACTGATGTTTTATTGCTTCTATAAACTCACTAAGCAGATGACGCAAGTTGACTATACAATTTACATCTGGAATTCCAGACAAATCGATTCCAAAGTGTTCTCCTGGCGAACCAAAATCGCAAGAGCTACCAGATGGCGCATTTTTACTAACCGTAGAATCATCTATAATAGTTAAAACCGGATTCGGAGTTTCGGAAAGCCTGGAGCAATTTGGAGACACTGGAAATTTTTCTTGTTCTGGTAAACTTTCTTGTTCGGGCAAGTTTTTCTTCCTGAAAAAAAAAAAAACAAGAGCTAAGAGCTCATATGGCACTTATGACGAGGTCGGAAGAACCAAGAGCTCATATGGTATGAGCTCTAGCAAAATTCTAAGAATCAATGGATTCATTGAAAAGGAAAATCAGATAATTAATGCCGGTCGGGATTTAAAATAAGAGCTCTAAGACACCAGGTCCTTCTAAATATCAAATTTCCTTAAGATCTGATCCCCACTGGTAAGTTAAACATACCTCATTTTTTTAATTTTTCCTCTCCCTTCACTCCCCCAGATGGTGAAATCGCGGAAAACGACTTTATCAAGTCAGTTTGTGCAGGTCCCTGACATGCCTGCCAATCTTTATTGTCCTAGCACGTCCAGAAGCACCGAACTCGCCAAAGCACTAGACCCCTCTAACTCCCCCAAATGAGAGCGGATCCAGTCCGGTTACGTCAATGACGTATCTACGATATTTGTTTATTCTACCCACCAAGTTTCATCCCGATCTCTTCACTCTAATCATTTTCCAAGATTTTCGGTTTCCCCATCCAACTCCGCCTACTGTCACCGGATCTGGTCGGTATTCGTAATAAGAGTGCTGAAGCACAAGATCCTTCTAAATATCAAGTTTCATTAAGATCTGATCACCAGTTCATAGATTACAAATACCTCATATTTCTAATTTTTCCGAATTACCCTCCCCCCAACTCTCCCAAAGAGTGAGGATCCGGTCCAGTTATGTCAGTCACGTATCTTGGATGTGTGCTTATTCTTCCCACCAAATTTCATCGTGACCTTTCCACTCTAAGCGTTTTCCAAGATTTCCGGTCCCCCCCCACAACTCCTCCCAATGAAACTGGATTCAGCCAGATCTAAAATAAAAGATCTGAGTTGCAAGATCCTTCTAAATATGAGATTTCATTAAGATTCGATCACTCCTTCGTAACTTAAAAATACCTCATTTTTTCAAATTAACCGTCTAATGACCCAAATTCATTGAACAAAGAAGGTATTGAACTGATAATCAGCCAGGTTTATGATTCAATCACGCTCGAGTTTAATCCAAAGTTTGCAAAATTGAGCAGGCTCTTGTTAGTCTGAGATTTCAAATTGAAAATTTGGAGGAGAGAATCGGTCGAATAGAAAAAAGCTTGATAATTATGATCAGGAGTCCATGCTTGATAGCCTTGTATTTCATGGGGTAAAGTAGTTACCTGGTGTAGACACTCATACAACAATATCTAACATTATAAATAGCAAAATGTCTGTGCTGGGCCCTTTACTTGATTCAGTTTATGTGAACAAGGCGCGCGTTTATCTAAAGGATACATATATTGCTAACAGTATTTGCAAAATCCGCAGATGATTTAATAGCAAAAGCTCATATTACTCTCAAAAGATTAGAGATGTTTACAAGTTTCAGTTTGCTGTGTGTGAATGTAAAGAAAAATTCTTACTGACATTCTGTAGAGTGGGTGATTCTGTTGATGTAAGTAGTAAAGTTCTATTAGGTGAAAAGCTGCGGTCCCTCGGCTTCCATATTGATTCAAATCTATCGTGGAAGCATCATAGCGACATTATCTCCACCAAAGTTGCACGTGGAGTTGGCATCCTCAAAAGATTGAAGCATATTCTGCCGGAATGTACTCTGCAGGATATATTTTGCTATAATCTACCCATATATCATACGGATGTTTAGTTTGGAGAAGCAATTTTATGTTAATTACAAGCTAAATGGCTTTCTCATAGTTTTGATCGGACGATTTCGCTAAAAAAAAGGGGGGAAAGAAGGCCTAGTTACCTCCAAATGTTTGGTTACTTAAAAATACAACTAGATTTTTTTTATTATATTTTTACAAACGTTTTTGTTAGTAATAAACATACGTACCTTACGAATTAGCTTATGTAACGAACTTATATATGTGTGTATTTTTATTACGTATATGAGGGAGTTTGCCCCCTCGTCAATACCTCGTTCTTTACACTAAAGCTTGAATTTTGTCCCAAATCTTTCAGAATGACCCTTGAATCACAAAGGCCGTAGAATAACTAATTGAAGTTACTGAAAATACTTTAGCGTAAAGAGCAAGGTATTGTGGAAGAGACAAACCCCCTTATTTAAGTAATATTTTATGCTCGTTTTAAGTTTTAATGTTGATCATTACTTCTATTTGAAAAAAAAAAATTTTCTCATTGTCTTTTTATAAATGATGCTAGAAAATCCTGCGACCCCTTCATGGAAATTCTCTTCCCTCATGAAAAATTCCTCCATGGAAAGATCCTCCCACGTAACCTGCCCCCCCCCCCCCGACCCACCCTAACCCCAACACAAAAAAGTCCCCCTGAAAACGTCTGTACACTTCATAATTAACAACTACTATGTGTAAACAATGGTCTAAGTTTATAAGTTGCCGCCCCTCCCCCGGGAACTGATGTGGATTTAGTCATCCCCAAAGACATATTTATTAGATTTTTGACTGAGTTAAACAGAATGGTTATCTCAAAATTTTGATCCGGTGACCTTGGAGAAAACTGTGCGTTGGAGGGGGCCTCGGTGCCCTCCAGTTTTTCGGTCACTTAAAAAGGACACTAGAACTTTTAATTTACGTTAGAATGAACCCTCTTGCGACATTCTAGGACAACTAGGTCGATACAATCACCCCTGAGGAAAAAAACAACAAAGAAAAAACAAAAAATACGCACCCGTTATCTGTCTTCTGGCAAAAATACAAAATTCCACTTTTTTTATGATAGGGGCTTGAAACTTCTACAGTAGGGTTCTCGGATACGCTGAATCTGATGGTGTGATTTTGTTAAGATTATGTGACTTTTAGAGGGTATTTCCGCCTATTTTCTAAAATAAGGCACATTTTCTTAGGCTCGTAACTTTTGACCGGTAAGACTAAACTTGATGAAACTTATATATTTAAAATCAGCATTAAAATGCAATTCTTTTGATGTAACTATTTGTATCAAAACTTCGTTTTTTAGAGTTTTGGTTACTATTGAGCCCCTTCGCTCCTTACTACAGTTCGTTACCACGAACTGTTTGAAAATGTAACTTGTACATGAATAAAAGTAATATAAACTACAATAACGTTGGAATAGAACTTACCAATGTCTCAGGTTTTCCCATCCTTTATTTGTTCTTATTTTTTTTCTGCCCATTGTGAAAATTCAAATGCTAAACTGTTATCTGACTTGTAACCAACCAAATTTCAATGGTCAGCTGTTACCAATTAGACATATGAAAAAAATTTAAATTCCCTTTAAATCCGATCGTAATAAACAACAGTATTTAAATATTCTGGTACAACCCTCAAGAGAGCAATTAAGCCAATGAGAAAGGAGAAAATCTCGTTGCGTATTTCAATGCTATAGGAAATAGAATTTGCTTCAAACCTCGGAGATCCACCTTAATCTACTTACAGAATGAACTCTCCTTTACGAGTTAACAATGTAATTCTTTTTCAGCTTCAAGTAATTTTCCTTTTGAAAAAACGGTTGGACGATGAACCATTCAATTTCGCTCTCGTTTACAAAGAGTATGCCAATCAATCTAACAAACGAGGTGGAATCAAAGGATCAGAGAGGACTGTTGTCAAAAAAGCATTTGAGAGACTTCAGGTAAGCAGACAAACCAGAAAACTTGTTTATAATTCAAAACGTTATCCAGGGGACCAAATGTCATAGATGCAATATAAGAGGAATGGAATTGGGTATTGCATTGAAATTTCCAGGAAACGTTGAAGGGGATGTAAAACTAAATCAAAAGACAATCTATGTATCCAGATTTTCTTAAGGGTGTCTATGCAAATCCCATAAGAAGCTAAAGGCATTACGCTGGATCTCTCAGGTGTATTGTTGGGGATGTTGAACTAATCAAAAGACACTGAGAATCCAAGGTTATTAAAAGGACGTATCTGCAATGTCTCGGGGATGGATAAGGTTATTAAGTTGATACTTTTAGGGCATGATGAGGTTTAGCCAAAAGACGTTATTTGCGTACAAGGTTGTTAGAAGAGTATGTCTGCTATGTCTCAGGAACGGCTTAGGAAATGAAGTTGAATCTTTTTGGGAATGGTGAAGAAGATGATGCATTTGAAGTTGTCTATGCTCAATGCGGGAAAATGATCGATGTCACCATGGTTTCATACCTTTAGAAGCGCAGATACTATGCAGATACAAGTCGTAAAATTTGGTCCAAAACGTAAATACGAAGCCAAAATAATGCTTCTTAAGTAGAACAACCCCCCAAAAAACTTTAAAAATATTTATTTAATTAACCAATAAATAACAATATCAACTAAAATAAAAAAGAAATTGAATTAAAAAGAGAAACAGTCATATAACTCTTGATATAACTTCTGTATCTCTGTAATGATGAGAGACATTGCCATGTTTCCTAGATAATTCGATTTTCTTCGCTCATTTTACCAATACTGAATATCTAACTCATTCTCGACCAGAATTCATCTCTTTTTTCTGTTGCGACAACTGTCTATTACCTCAAAGGTGGCACTTCTGTACTTCTTGTATGATTCAACCTTATATGAACTCAAACTTACATGAACGTAATCAAAGGTGACAAATACCCGTGCTTCAACTATAAAGTTGGTGATAATAAAACCTTTAGTCTCTCAATCATGCAGGTTGAAACTTATTTTATGATACTAATCCAAAAAAGTTTGTAACAGGCTTACATTTGTGCTAAAAAGTTGGTGATGTGTAGTGTACTAAGGCATCAGAAGCACGTCTGACCCACTTCAGTTTTCCGATTGAACCAGCCGAAAATCCTTTCGTGCTTACGATTCAAACATGGTGCAAAGTATCCCACTTTTTTCTACAAGGCTGGCAATGGAAGGGATGGAAGACACTGGAGGGGCCACGAACCCACTTTGCCACCCTTCCAAACTATAAACATTTAAGGGATTTAGTAACTCTACACTATATCGTTGACCACGTGCACTCCTTTTAATCTCTAGTTATTTTGGGCTTGGGTTTGTGTTCTTTCTGGGTATTTTTTCGTTTTTTTTGTTTTTTTTTGGCTTCTCTTCAATTTTGTTTGTTTTCAAGGACTTATAATTTTAGAAAGTAAAATAATCATCGGCATAAATGGCAAATTAAATTATTTATTCATTGTGCTAACATTAATTTAATCTTCTCAGACTTTAAGTAAAATTATGCTTACGATTCAAACATGGTGCAAAGTATCCCACTTTTTTCTACAAGGCTGGCAATAGAAGGGATGGAAGACACTGGAGGGGCCACGAACCCACTTTGCCACCCTTCCAAACTATAAACATTTAAGGGATTTAGTAACTCTACACTATATCGTTGACCACGTGCACTCCTTTTAATCTCTAGTTATTTTGGGCTTGGGTTTGTGTTCTTTCTGGGTATTTTTTCGTTTTTTTTGTTGTTTTTTTTGGCTTCTCTTCAATTTTATTTGTTTTCAAGGACTTATAATTTTAGAAAGTAAAATAATCATCGGCATAAATGGCAAATTAAATTATTTATTCATTGTGCTAACATTAATTTAATCTTCTCAGACTTTAAGTAAAATAGACATAATTTTTTTCAAATCGTCTCTATCTGCTACTATAAATATTCCATTCTTTTTCCATTTTAGTCTCATAATTGACAATATGACCTGTAAGAAAAGGATTCTCTGTCATTTATATCCTCCTATTCTTCGTTTTATCCCTGATTCACTGGTCAAAAGCGCCATACCGTAAAATCACGATCATTTTCTTTGTGTGGATGTCTTTTCCAACAATAAGTCATTAATTTTGTGATGTTCATTGTTATGCCTGCTTCCGCAAGTGATGTATGATACTCAGTGGGTCTTTTGTTTTCTAAAAGGATATCTAATACCTGTAGGAGTAGTAGTAGTATTATAACCCTATTGCACATAAAGTGTGCTTCTCCAATTTTTGGTAGGAGATGTTTTTTCAGACCCCTGCCCAAAAAGAGAAATATAGATATAGAAAAATATTAGGAAATGGTAAGATTGCATGTTAGGCACCAAAGGACCGAATATAATGTTTACCTTCCTGGTTCAGCCATATAGAATGTGTTTGTGTTTTTACATTTGGCTTCGACCTTGCTTAATGTAGCAAGGATAGTGGTAATAAAATCTGATTATTGGAACTGGTTCAGTGGACACTTACACAACAATATATATCTTTAAAAATTGGGAAAAATTAGGATCTAATTTCTAATGAAAAAGGCCTCCATATGGAGTTATACAGTTGTCGGTAGTAGCGCCAATTTTGAAAAACAGAAAACGTGGTGAAGAATTATTAGCAAAGAGCAAGCTCAAACATGTGGAATCAAACACCTTAAGAGGGTTTGATTTTCCTTTGGAGGTGTAGTTGTCTTTAGATCCAAGAGGTTGTCATTGCTTGATATTTCACCGACGAAAAGTCTGTGAAATTTCACTGCATAGTATTGCTCATTACGTTCATGGCTTGACGTGGCAACAGTGGCAGAAATGTGGCAGTGACCTGAAACCGGCCTGAGATCTTTATTCTTTTAAAATAACTAAAAGTGGAATTGCAGAAAATTCTGGTTTTAAGGTACACATAGACCTAAGATCTGTCAAGGGGACACATGTTTTTGTACATGTACTTGGTACTTTAACCATAACATTCGAACTTAGTGTGGTGTTTTAATCTTCTTACATACAAAAATACAGTAGTTTCTCTTTAATGTACAATAAATAAAATCCGGTAGTCTAAGGTTTAAAGTACATCTAAAATACTTTTTACTGAACTGCGATGCGTGGATTTTCCATGCTAGATGGGTGGAATATATAATGATAGAACATTTCACCGGAACAAGCCACAGTTTCTTATAGTCGTGTGCAAGATAGGCGTTTGTAAAGCAAAAGAAATTTCTTGTCAGTAATTTATGCTTTAATATTTGAACATACCCTAGGAAGTATTATATGGTACAAATATGTTTGAAAGCAATCTTTTATTTTACAAACTATTTTTATCATCCAGGGCTGCTGCATACACAGCTCCCTATCTTAACACTAAGAACCCTCAGCCCCCCTCAACCCTTAAAAATCAGCCCCTACCTGTTCAAGGTCAAATTATTGCTATACAACACCGTAAGTAGCACAATTATAATACATTCTCCTATGAAGTGCTGCCCAAAAGGGTATATTTCAAGTTTCAATGATTTCACATCAGAAGTGATAGAAGGTTCTTAAGCTTTTAATCAGGAAATCTTTTTATAAGTTGAATTAAAAGCGAATTAAAATACATGACTAAATAATTGCTTTATTTCGGTATCTAGTACGATGTTTGGATGAACTTAAATTCAGAGAATGGACTTTAAAAATTAGGTTGCCCTGGGAAAAGACACTTTATTGTCTCTTCTAACAATAAGCTAAATTTTTGGTCAGAACATTTCGAAGCTTAACATTCTGTTGGTGATAACGAACAGTAATTATGGAGTGACTAGGCCTACTAAAAACCGAAATTCTAAAAAACGGAATTTAGACTACAATTAATGAATAAAAAAATGGCTTTTTATTGTGATTCCAGATATATACAATTCACAAATTTTGATGTTACTCCTCAAAAGCTACGAGTCTGAAAAAATTTGGCTGATCTTGAAAAAGGGGTAAAACAAAAACGCAAGCAACTGTAATGAAAACCACACCACTAGATTCAGCATATCAGAGAACCCTCTCTCTCTCTCTCTCTCTCTCTCTCTCTCTCTCCCTCTCTTTCTCTCTCTCTCTCTCTCCCTCTCTTTCTCTCTCTCTCTCTCTCTCTCTCTCTCTCTCTCTCTCTCTCTCTCCCTCTCTCTCTCTCTCTCTCTCTCTCTCTCTCTCTCTCTCTCTCTCTCTCTCTCTCTCTCTCTCTCTCTCTCTCTCTCTCTCTCTCTCTCTCTCTCTCTCTCTCTCTCTCTCTCTCTCTCTCTCTCTGTTAAGGGTATTAAGGTGGAACTTTCGGGGAACGTTGAACTGAATCAAAACACATCTAGTTCTTGCAGGTTGTTAAAAGGAAACTGTTTCCTTTGACAATTTATCATTTTGATTAAATTAACATTTGAAAGTTTCAATGTTAATTTGGAACTGTCATGGCTTGTTGAGGGGTATATTGAACCAAGCAAAAGGCACTATGAACATATTGCTGCTGCTACTGATACTACTACAAATTGCTATTACTAAATCTAAGGATGTTAATGTGAAAATTTTAGAGATGTTGAAGATGATGCTGAAATGATTGAAAACACACTATGTGCTTGCAGGTTATTAAATGAGCGTTTCAGTAATATTTCTTTAACTGCTTAGGATATTAAGTTCAAAACCTAAAGTGTATGTTCAGGGAGTGAGGACCACCAACAAAAGGTTTATGATTTGCATGTTACTACTACCACTACTGCTTCTACTAATACTGCTGCTGCTATTATTACTAAGACTGAAGTTATAAGTGGGAAACCTTTAAGGGATGTTGAGGCGGAGGCTGGAGGCTAAGGGTATAAGGTGGAACTTAAAGCGAATGTTGAGGGGACTTTTGGACTAAAACAAAACACACTATATGCATAATTAAGGTATTAAGGGCATTAAAATAAAAACTTTCAGGGAATGTTGATGGCAATGTTGGACTCCATCAAAACACACTCTTTGGGTTCAGGTTTTCAGAAGGGTGCATCAGTAATCTAATTACCAGGAACAGCTTAGAATGTTAAGTCGAAGCATTTGAAGCTTGCTGAGGTTGAATTAACCAAAAGGTACTTAGTACATAATACTGCTATTACTACTTTTACTACTAACATAATGTGCACTTTGATGAAAGCAAAATATATGTTAATCGTTTTCTCTTTTATAACTTTGATAGCTTACTCTTTGCGCGTTGCTGCAATCTTAAAAGAAGATAAATTTAAGGCAAATCCCGCTTGTGGAAAACTCTCCTCCAAAGAAAATGTTTCCCCCCGTGAAGTCTCTCTTGGAAAATTCACTCTTGTGGAAAATTTCTCTTGTGTATTTATAACGATCGCATTTTTAAATTCTTAGTAATTAAAAATTTCCCCCAAGAAACTCCCCCCGTGGATCATTGTCCTCTTCGAAAAAATATTAAACTAATCGAACGGTAGATTTTGTGTACTACTACTACCACTACTCCTACTACTACTACTTCTACAACTACTACTATTACTGAAGCTAAGGGTATTTAGGTGAAAACTTTCAGGGTATGTAGAGGGGATGTTGAACTGATGAAATGACACTGTGTGTATACTATTATTGTACTGATACTTCTACTAATACTCTTATCACTAAGGCTAAGGGTATTAAGGTGAAAATATCAGGGAATTTTGTAGCGATGTTGAACTGGAACAAAACACACTATATGCTTGCTGGTTGCCAAAGGGCATATCAGCAATATCCCAGGATTGGTTTAGGGTATTAAGTTGTGACTTTGGGGGCATGTTGAACCAAATAAAAGCCACTATGTGTACATTACAACTGCTGGTACTATTACTAATACTAATTCTACGACTGCAATTACGACTTTTATTATTACTAAGGCTAAGGGTATTAAGATGAAAATTTCAGGTATATTCAACTGAATCAAAACACACTATGTGCTTGCAGGTTATCAAAAGAGTGTATCACCCTTACTTTCTGTACTACTATTGCTATTACTAAGACTTAGGTTATAACGGTGAAAGCTTCAGGGAAGCTTGAGTGGGGTGCCTAAGGCGAAATGTATAAGGTGGAAATTTTCAGCGAATGTTGAGTGTGTGTTGGACTAAATCAAAACACACTATATGCATACAGGTTGCAAAAAGGGTGTATAAGCTATATCTCAGGAACGAGTTAGAGCATTGAGCCGAAACTATCAGGATATGTTAAGGGGGATGTTGAACCCAAGGCATTATGCGGACAACTACTTCTACATCTACTAATACTACTACTGCTACTTCCTTTACTACCAAGAGTTTTACTGCTTCTAAGCCAAGGGTATTAAGGTGAAATTTTTCAGCGAATATTTATTGGGATGTTGGGCTAAATAAAAAAAACACTATATGCATGCAGGTTGCAAAAAGGGTGTATAAGCAATGTATCAGGAACGAGTTAGAGCCATAAGTTGAAACTATCATGATGTTGATCCTAAGGCACTATGCAGACACTACCACTACTACTGCTTCTGCTTCTACTAATATTATTATTATTTTATTATATTATTATTATTATTTTTATTAGCTCATACTACTTTTGATACTACTACTACCAATACTACTGCTACTACTTCTACTACTAAGAGTTTTACTGCTTCCAAGCCAAGGGTATTAAGGTGGAACTTTCCGGTAAAATTGATAGCCATGTTGGACTAAATCAAATTACACTCTACGCGTACAGGTTATCAATAAGGAGCGACCCGGCTCAATAGTAACCAAAACTCTAAAGAATTGAATTTTGATATCAATAGCTACATCAAAAGAATCGCATTTTAATGCTGATTTTAAATATATAAGTTTCATCAAAGTTAGTCCTACCCATCAAAAGTTACGAGCCTGAGAAAATAAAATAGGGGGAAACACCCCCTAAAAGTCGTAGGATCTTAACGAAAATGACACAATCAGATTCAGCGTATCAGAGAACCCTACTGTAGAAGTTTCAAGCTCCTATCTACAAAAATGTGGAATTTTGTATTTTTTGCCAGAAGACAAATCACGGGTGCGTGTTTATTTTTTTTTTTTTTTTTCCCAGGGGTCATCGTATCGACCAAGTGGTCCTAGAATGTCGCAAGAGGGCTCATTCTAACGGAAATGAAAAGTTCTAGTGCCCTTTTTAAGTGACCAAAAAATTTGGAGGGCATCTAGGCCCCCTCCCACGCTCATTTTTTTCCCAAAGTCAACGGATCAAAATTTTGAGATAGCCATTTTGTTCAGCATAGTCGAAAACCATAATAACTATGTCTTTGGGGATGACTTACTCCCCCACAATCCCTGGGGGAGGGGCTGCAAGTTACAAACTTTGACCAGTGTTTACATATAGTAATGGTTATTGGGAAGTGTACAGACGTTTTTAGGGGGATTTTATTTTATTTTATTTGGGGGTGGGGCTGAGGAGAGGGGGCTATGTTGGAGGATTTTTCCTTGGAGGAATCTGTCATGGGGGAAGAAAAATTCAATGAAAAGGGCGCAGGATTCTCTAGCATTACTATAAGAAAACAATGAAAAATAAACATGAAAACGTTTTTTTAAATGAAAGGAAGAAGTAGCATTGAAACTTAAAACGAACAGAGATTATTACGCATATGAGGGGTTCTACAAATACTTTAGCATAAAGAGCGAGGTATTTAGGAGGAGATAAATACCTTGCTCTTTATGCTAAAGTATTATGCAAAAAAGGAATTAATATGCAAATTTCATTTTAATAATTTATGTGCGGAGAGCCAAAACCAAACATGCATTAATTCAAAAACGTTCAGAAATTAAATTAAATACTACTTTTGATACTACTACTACCAATACTAATTAAATTAAAAAAAACTAATGTTACTAAAATTAAATTAAAAAAAAACTAATTTTTTTAGCTGAAATTAAGGAGCGACATTAAAACTTAAAACGAACAGAAATTACTCCGTATATGAAATGGGTTGTCCCCTCCACAATCCCTCGCTCTTTACGCTAAAGTTTGACTTTTTGCCACAATTCTACTTTTTAAAACAATTAAAAACAATTAAACTAAAAGTATTTTACGCATACTACTTCTACTACTACTATAACGTGCTGCATGTTACTATTACATAATGTTCACTTTACTGGAAACGAAATACATTTTTAACTTTTTCTCTTTTGTAATGTTTATAGCTTATCCGTCCCTGTGACCTTAAAAAAAAAAAATGAAAATTCAGCAAAAATCAATCTCAGAAATTCTCCCATATGGAAAACCCTCTCCCCTACGGAAGATTCCCCCAAAAAGTTCTCCCTCGCGGAAAATTTTCGTTCTTCCCCTCGGAAAGCTTTCTCGGCGTATTAATATCAATCGTATTTTTAAATGAAAATTTTAAGGAAATTATCCCCAAGAATGGTATATTCAACTATGGAATATCCCTCCGTGGAAAATTTCCACCCTTCCCCTCGTACAAAATTTCTTCGCGACAGTTCTCCTTCATTCTATAAATCGATTAAAATATAAAGTACTGAACTGTTGAATAAGAACATCGATTCCTCTAAACTTCCTGCTTTCCACAATAAAATTAAACCCAGACTGAATAAAATTGTCCTCTACCTTACATAAATTAACTAATTTAGTTATTTTGGTTACATATATAAAGAGTTAGAAGAAGATATCGATTTTTTTTTTAATATAAAAAATCAGCCCTCCCCTTCCCCGCAGAAAATTTTCCTCTCATGTAAAATAACGACAACATTTGTAATTTGAAAAGTATTGTTTACTGAAATTTAATAAGATAAAAGTTTACTGAAAAACAAATTTATAATTCCGGGAAGTGTGTTCCCCTCTACCAACCCCGCGTAAAAATACCACCCTCAGCAAATTATATCTGGCAATTCACCTTCATTTCATAAATCGGAAAACAGGATAATACCCTGAATTGGTAGACATTGTTTTTTTTTCAAATGTCATGGTTTCCACAATTATCGTAGATTTTCCTACAATCTACAATCTGGGGATTAATCCAAGATTGAATATAGCTGTCCTTTACCCTACTTTTATCAAAATTATCTATTTATTTCATTTTGATTACATATGCAAAGAACCGAAATAAGGTATACAAATCAAATTTATTTTATATGGTAAATGCCCTCCCCTGCGTAATCTCCCGCCCCGTGCAAAATTTCCCAAATGTAAAATTACGATAGTGTTATTAAAGTATAAAAAAACATTATTAAATACAAAATTAAGGGAGTTTACTAAATTTTTTCTAAAATTTACTAAGTGTGTAAAATGACATAATTCATAATTATCTAACCGTTCATTGAATATCCAGAAAAATCGAATAATTTGACCAGGAAGAACTGTCAAGTATCTGTGTTGAAGGGGTCTGTTATTTCAGGAAGCGTGAAAAGTAGAAAGCCTGCTATCAATTTAGCCTACACCACATTTCCCTATGGAGTACATGCGATTCTTTTTTTTCGATGGGTCTTTAGGTTTCTCGATATGGTGTATCTTCCCTGTCGCATTTTCATCCAGTTTTCGCATTTTTATTGTGTTAAGGTTATTTCAGGTTATTCACTGTTAATCACTCTCGGATTTGCAAATATATTGGAAAATTATCCAATATATTTGCTAGTGGTAAATATATTGGAAAGTTGTCCAATGTATTTGATAGTTGGGAAATATATTGGATAGTATGTCGGGAGAGTACACCATTTTTCTCGAATGCGAACATTTGTTTTCCTGAGAGGCAAAGTCTAGGCGGCATCTAACCTTTAATCTAGTTCTAAGCTCACCTGCGTAGCATTCAAACTTCCATAAACAAAATCACATGGAAAATATGTTCTTGTATTTTGTGTCATATGTTATCCTTAGAATTCCAGGAAATTTTATTTGTCAAAAACGTTGCATACCCTGGCAAAGAAAATTTAGTTCCGACCCTTAGTATGACATGTCATAATCAATCAAATTTACTGAGACAACTTTTAACTTTAATGAGGGGTTTCATATTACCGTTTCTTCAAAGATTGTTTTTTCCATGTATGGTCACAAACGTACAATTTCTAAAAATTTATTTCCATAGGACTCTCCTCCATTATTTTCATTCTATTTTCAAATATGCCCCAGAGACGATGTTTACCAGCTTACCACTTGTACATTAATCTCTCAACATATGGCAAGTTCAGTATCTCAGAACCCTCTTGTGAAAACCAAAATTTGAAAAGTTAATTAGATAATTTTTTTTGGATCATTTCCATTAAGATTCTATGACTTTCACAGGGGTGTTCCCCTCCTTTTTTCACAAATCTAATTTTTTTTTTAGGCTCGTAACTACTATTCAAAATGTAATAATGGCTGAAATACAAAGAAAATATTTGCCCCCTCTCAATATGTCTGAAATATGACTGATATGTCATAGTTATCCGTATTTTAAGATTTGTTTCATATTTTTTACTGTTTTCTCGGTTTGATAAGGCCAGTACATGAAAACTCAACTTCACAGACAGAGTGGCAAAGTGATATTGGGTATTTACCGATCAAGTGTTAAATTGGTGGAGGTGGGATACACTTGGAGTAGGCTTATTTCGAATTTTGTTGTATTACACCGACAGAGGCGGTCATTGGGGCGCGACCTTTTTAACACATTTCAGGGAATATTTTATCCTTTGTGGAATTGTGTAGTGTCGATATATTATTGAAAACTTAGTTCGCAATCCCGCTGCTTTGGGACATGTGGCGCTAGTGTCGATACACATTTGGAAATTTTAGTTCGCAATCCAGCCGCTAGGGTATTCATGGCGTCGATATACAGGGGTATTCTAGTGTCGATATACAGTTAGAAATTTTAGTTCCCAACCCTATTGCTATGGGTTCGTGGCGCTAATGTCACTATACTAGGTTCTTCTTGGGGAATTTCCTATATAGCCCCCGACAAATTTCAATTCGGTTTGAAAAAAGTCTGCTGAGCGTTAATATTGATGAACATATTGACTTGGAAATATCTTGCAACTGTTTTATATGTAAAGGGCATTATCATAAGTTCAACAATTCTTATCAGCCTAATACAACAAATTTAGATATCGTGGACTCTAGAATAGACGAGACTAATGTGGAAGAAATGAAGAGCAGAATCTCGGCTGATATGAAGAGAAATTTATACAGGGCACGAGGAATATCATACGAAAAGAGGTTCGTTTTGTCAGAAAAGGAACAGGAACCTAAAAAAAGACACATAGAAAAGAGTGATTTCTCTACAGAGATATCGCAAAATATACTCGAAAAGACAGTGATGAAACCTCGAAGAAAAATGTGTATAAGGCATGATGTAGTAATTAATATTGTGATGAAACTAAGGGAAGACAAAAACTGTTCCTTCGAGAGAGAACGTAAGGGATAATTGTATGGAAAGGATTTTAAACATTCAAAATCGTTCTGCAAGAGCTCCTATGTGTCATTTTACGATAGATCTTCTTATTAATATGCTTAGGGAGCTTTGTACCATGTTATTACGTTAAATCTGTTTTTATATATTAACTAGCTGTTAATATACACCTAGTTGGTGGGGCGCTTCGCGCCCCCCCCCCCAAGCGCCCCCGCGCACGTAAGTCGTTACGCGCCATATTAGTTACGCGCCATTGTAGATGTGTCCTTGTGTCCCACCTATGAATAGAGATATATCTATATATATAAAAATAAGTTGTCTGTGTGTGGATCTGTGGATGGATCAGGTGACGTCACCTGAAAAAACTGGATCAGGTGACGTCAAAACTGAAAAAACTAAAAAAAGGCAAAAACTAATAAAAAAAATAAAAAAGCTGTCCCTGTGTCCCGGTCGTCATTTGTGTTCCGGTATCCCAGTTTGTAATTTCTCTTTGAGGGTCCAGGTCGTCATTTATATTCCCTGTGTCCCGGTGTTCCGGTCGTAATTTTTGTCCCGGTCTGTAATTTCTATTCGAACAATCCCTGTGTCCCGGTCGTCATTTATATATCCCGCCTGTGCCCCCGGCGTCCCCGTTGTAGTTGTGTCCCTATGTCCCGGTCGTCATTTATATTCCCTGTGTCCCGGTCGTGATTTGTGTCCGGGTGTCCCAGTCTGTAATTTGTCTTTGAGGTTCCCGGTCGTCATTTATATTCCCTGTGTCCCGGTCGTCATTTCTGTCCCGGTGTCCCGGAATGTAATTTCATTAGTTGACAAACATGACGTCAGTCGAAAAACAACTTCATGACGCATACAGCTCAATCCTTATAATGACGTCAGTCGACAAACATGACGTCAGTCGACACACACACACACACACACAGACAACTTATTTTTATATATATAGATTTTGTCTTTCACCTTCGATAAACCTAGTGTAAGGATACGACCAGGAATTTTAGTTCCCGACGCTGCTGCTAGGGGATTCGTTGCGCTAGTGCAGGTATGCACTAGGGTAGTGTAGGTATGCACGCTTCCTGTGAGACTTCCTATGTTACCCCATTTTTTTAATGTCTTGTAAACATATGTGGTCCAGAGAGGCAATCCTATAATCCATGCAACGATTTCTAACATGTTCCATTGACCCTCTCAAAGAATTAAAAACATCTGACAAAAATATAAGAACAGGTATCAAAGTCCAGTTCCCAGACGCCCAATTCATTTCAGAGACAGTCCATTTGAATTTCGTATTAGGACCGTATCACTTTCTCGGATTTGAAAAAAAAACTTTTTTTTACATTTTCATACTCGTCTGGGAACTTTTTGACTAAAATGAAGTAAGTAAGTAAGACGGCACTAGACCCTTAAGGTCCAAACCAGCGGTGCTGATCTCTGTTTCATGGCCCTTCAGCCAGGAAGTGCAATGGGGGGTTGGGGGCCAACCATCCTGGGCTTTCACACACCCTTCCTGCTTACTTCCCCAGATTTCTCAAGGTAACCATTTAGAACTGGGTCGACTCTGGCTGAGCTTACAGAGTCACGCCATTGACCCCCGTCCCAAACTAAATAACTGGTCACAACTAGGATTGAACCCGTTTTTTTTTCTGCGATCCCTTTAAGATCCCCGTGAACCCTCTTTGACTAAGATCATACTAGCTTTTTATGGGTTTTAATCGATCATTTTCGTATTTTAAGATTTATTTCTCTTTTTTTAGTATTTTTTTCAAGTTTAATAGATCCAGGGCATGAACCAATTCAAGTTCGAGGTGCAGAATGGCACAGAGATACTTCTAAGATTAAATAATTTCTTCTTCTTTCTCTATTTTTTTTCTGACACGCAAATATTTGAAGATATACCTCGAAACCAAAACAGCACTTGGAACAAGGGGATCTATTTCATTTATTTTTTATTGATTATTTTCCTATATATAAAGATTTTTTCATATTATTGTTATTTTCTCAGTTAAAGGGCGTGTGGCTTTTCATCCCATTTCAGGAACTTTTTACCTTTCGGGGGATTTCCCATGAGAACCCCCCCTTTTTTTAGCTAGTTCCTAGAGGAGCTCAAACACATATCTCTGTATTCTTGTAACTTTTGGTGGATTATATGAAATATCCAGAAATCTCAGCATTTTTGAAGGTTTTATTTATGAACTAATTCTATTCAAAACCTCCTATGCTATTAATTTATACCAAACTTTTTTTGACAGGGTGACATGATTTAAGGTGGTAGGTGTTAGGGATTCGTGGCACTAGTGTTGATATACAGACATGAAGTTTACTTCCCAACGCTATTTCTATGGATTCATGGCGCTCATTTAGCTACACTAGATCCTTCCAGGGAGATTATAGGCTTTTAAGTTCGACTTTTCTTCGAATTTGGCCTTTTTGTTAAATATTTTGAAGGTTTTAATCATTCTTTTTATTTTTGGATTGATCAAACTCAAATTTTGGGAGCTAGCCTTGGAGCACTAACCTTTTCTATTGCTTGAGTGTTTGACCGTATGGACCCTACTTTTTTCTTGGATTACATTTTTACGGTATTTTCTAACCGGATATGCTAAAGGCTAAGGCGTTCTACAACAATCTTGTTTATTATTAATAGAAAAAGTAATATATACATAAAATATTTGTTAGTTATCACCATTCATTACCCACCTGGTGTGGTCCTAATTTATACCACGATTATCGTTCTTCTTCCTAGAATATCTTATACACATATCCCGAAAGGAATATGTCTTGGAATCCATGCAATAAAAAATCGTATCCCGTCCTCTGGATTATGTATCCTATACGGATATTTGGGACACTCGAAATCTTCCAAATTGAATTGCTGAATATTTGGCTCTCAATTTTGATTAAAAGTTTATCTGTAGGCTCATTTCCCTTCACATTTAGGGCTATCCCGTCCAAAAACGGCATATTTCATAATATTTTTCATTTAATTCCCAAACAGTATATAAATTTCCAGGATTCTCAAACTCAAATAAATAATAATATCAAGATTTAAATCAATACATTTTTGCTTGCTATAATCCCACAGGAATACCCCCTAGAAACTTTCTCAAATTTCTGCAAGTATTTTCCAATATCATTTTCGATATATCCCCCACCCTTGTCGGATAATTATTAAAATTTCGTTAAGACTCTACGCTTAGAATCCTCAAAAAGACCCCCTAGAAACATTCTTAAATTTCTGCAAATATTTTCCAAGGTCATTTTCGCTCTGTACCCCCTAGGTTTATTCTTAAATTTCATTAAGACTACAACATTTTTAAATCAGTGCCTATTGTACCCAATACAGAGATTGAAAGCCAATCCACATATCTGAAATGTTATACACATTATCATTCTATTCGCTCGTCATACTTGAAGTGTAAAGGATAAAAAGTCAAATAAAAAATACGATAACATTAAAAAACATTAAGGATATATGTTTAATAAGTGTAAATATTCTCACCAGTGCTAGTGTTTCACCCAGTGGAAATGATATCAAAATTCTCGAGAGCCCCCCGCCCATCATACATAAGATGAAGATATCACATTTATGGGGCAGTTTCCCTAAGAAGATACACTGGAAGAAATTGAAATTCTTGAGAGCCCTTCCCCTTGATACACAAGATGAAAATATCATATTATAGGACAGTATCCCCAAGAAGATATACTCGAAGAAATGAAAATTCTCGAGAGCCCTACTCCTCCCCCCCCCACGATAGACAAGATGAAGATATTATATTTATAGGTCGCTATCCCCAAGAAAACACACTCGAAGAAGACATCCCCCCACTAGTGCCAATATTTTTCACCTCATAGTATCCCCAACAAGATATACTTGAAGAAGACATCCCCAACTAGTGCCAATATATTTCACCTCACAGTACCCCCAAGAAGACACATTAGAATAACATGACCCCCCCCCCCAACTAGTGCCAATATATTTCACCTCACATTACCCCTAAGACAACAAGAGCAAAGAGCTCATATGGCACTTGTGATGGGGTCAGAAGAGCCAAGAGCCAAAAGCTCATATGGTATGAGCTCTAGCAAAATTCTAAGAATCAATAAATTGATTTAAAAGGACAATTAGAGGCTTAATGCCGGTTGGGATTTAAAATAAAAGCTCTGAGTCACGAGGTCCTTTTAAATGTCAAATTTCATTAAGATCCGGTCACCCGTTCTTAAGTTAAAAATACCTCCATTTTTTTAATTTTCCTAATTAACAACCCCCAGCTCCCCCAAAGAGAACGTATCGTTCCAATTATGTCAATCACGTATCTATAACTTGTGCTTATTCCTCCCACCAAGTTTCATCCTGATCTTTCCGCTTGCAGCCTTTTCCAAGATTTCCTGTTTTCCCCTCCTCCCAATGATTCTGGATCTAGTCGGGATTTAAAATAAGATATCTGAATTACCAGGTCCTTCTAAATATGAAATTTCATTAAGATCCGATCACTCCTTCGTAAGTTAAAAATACCTCTTTTTTTCTATTTTTCAGAATCACCCCCCTCCCCCTAGCTCCCCCAAAGAGAGCGGATCCTTTCTGGTTATGTCAATGACGTATCTAGGACTTCTGCTTATTTTTCCCACCAAGTTTCATACTGATCCCTCCACTCTAAGCGCTTTCCAAGATTTTAGGTTCTCCCCCCAACTCCCTCAATGTCACCGGATCCTGTTGGAATTTAAAATAAGAGCTTTGAGACACGATATCCTTCCAAACATCAAACTTCATTAAGATCCGATCACCTGTCCGTAAGTTAAAAATACTTCATTTTTTTCTATTTTTTTGCGAATCAACCGGCCCCCACTCCCCCCAGATGGTCAAATCGGGGAAAAGACTATTTATAATTTAATTAGGTCCAGTCCCTGATACGCTTGCCAAATTTCATCGTCCTAGCTTATCTGGAAATGCCTAAACTAGCAAAACCGGGACAGACAGACAGACCGACCGACAGAATTTGCAATCGCTATATGTCACTTGGTTAATACCAAGTGCCATAAAACATTAGAAGAACACTATTTGGTACTTGCTCTATTAGGTGAACAATGTTATTTTTAATGGAATAGCATAACGTGTATATTACATTTCATTGATTCAATAAATCTTTTACTATCACCATATTTCTTTTATTTCTTTACAACATAGAGTTAGAATATTTATCCGCCTTAGGTCGTTAACCATTCTAGGTTTTGACAGTACTTTCATTTTTTTTATTGATTGACGTTTGCAGGACCTGAAACTCTGACTTCTATCCGTACCCCCCCCCCCCCCCGTGGATTTTTCAGATCGTGATATCAGAAATGAAGCCTATTGCCCAGTTATACTGATATCTCATGAGAATCCAGAGCATTTTCGTTTTCGAGGGCTGAAAATTCATTTGCAGACTTGCGTTAATTATTGTTGGAAATCAAAGTAAAATTTCCAAAGCTGAAGGACTTATTAGAGCTCAAGATGGAATAAGCTTTGAAAATGGTCTTTTTAACGCTTTCTGGTCAAATATGTATATTTGCATAAATGATGAGGTTAGAATGATGAGGTAAAATGATGAGGTTAAGAAAATAATTTAGTCGCCTATACATCCATGCTATCTGGGGATCTAGGATCTCTTTCTGCTGTGACAGTGACATGTTAGTCATCCTTAGGATTTTATCTAAAACAAAAAGAGTTATTTAAATCAAACGGCATCATTCACAAAATAAAAAGACTTTTCATTTAAAGTGTGAGATAGGCTATCAAAGAAACTAGACCGTGAAACTTTAACAGAAACTTGAAAAAAAACAAAAAATGAAACTATATTTAAAAAGCTCGATTCTTTTAAAACGGAAAATGAAACAATAGTTTTCTGAAAACAAAAAAAGTTTAACATTTGATTTAAAAAATCAAACGCTTATTTCTTTAGAAAAGACCATTTTAATAACCTACCGACTCGCTGAAGCCTGGGGCCTTCCAAGAGCGGGTGGGCACTGGCCGCACTCCCCCGCAGCGGCAGGCCAAATACCGAGGACGTCTGGACCAGCCGAGGCCCCACTACAGCGGGATGGTCGTAGGGCGTTAAAATTGCCTTTTTTATAGAAATAAGTTTCATTTTTTTAAATCAAATGTTAATTCTTTTATATATTGATTTTTTTTTGTTTTATAAAGGTTCGAATGTTTAACTTGTTTTGTTTGCAAAAAACTATTGTTTCATTTTATCGTTTTTAAAAGAATCTTTTTTTTAGTATACTTTTTTTTCGTTTTTCAAGTTTCTGTTAAAGTTTCACGGTCCAGTTTCTTTGACAGTATTTCTCACGCTTGAAATGAGAGGTGAAATATGTTGGCACTAGTGGAGGAATGTCTTTTCAAGTGTATCTTCTTGGGGGTACTATGAGGTGAAATATATTGGCATTAGTGGGGGGATGTCTTCTTGGGGATCATACCCTATAAATATGATACCTTCATCCTGTGTATCGTGGAGGAGGGCTCTTGAGAATTTCAATTTCTTCGATTGTGTCTTCTCGGGAATACTGTCCTATAAATATGAAATCTTCATCTTGTGTATGGAGGGGGGCTCTGGAGAATTTCGATATTATTTTCACTTGGTGAAACAAAGGCACTGGTGAGAATATTTACACTTATTAAACATGTTTATTTAATATTTATTGAAATACTCATTTTTCTTATTTGACGGTTTAACCTTTACACTTCAAATAAGAGTAGCGAATAGAATGATAATGTGCATAAAAATATCGGATATGTGGGTTGGCTTTCAAACTTTGTGGAGATGAATTAGACATGGGTTGTCTTTCAATCTCTGTATGGGTTATAATAGACACTGTTTTAGAAATGTTTTATTCTTAACGAAATTTGAGAATGATTTAAGCGGGACAGAGCGAAAATGATATTGGATAACATTTGCAGAAGTTTAAGAAATTTTCTAGGGGGTATTTCTGTGGGACTCTAGCGATAAAATGTGTTGAATTTAATGTTAATACTATTATTTATTTGAGTTTGAGATTCGTGGAAATTCTTGTGTTGTTTTGGGATTAAATGAAAAATATTACGGAATATGTCCTTTTTTTGGTGTGGCAGCCCTATGTGTGAAGTAAAATGTGCCTATAGCTTCCGCTATTCAATTTTATTGATTTTGATTGATTTTTGAGTGTGTATCTCGTCCTTGAGTCTTATGAAGACTCAAGGACGAGATACGATTTTTTAGTGCATACCAACACCATATTCCTCTTTCATCTGGTATTTCATTGAGCCTATGTTTGCCGCTTAAAGCACGAATCCTTAAAGCCATCTTAAAGCCAAGACATATTCCAAGACATATTTCAAGACATATATGTGTATAAGACATTCGAGAAAGACGAACGAAACTCGTGGTATAAATTAGGACCTCACCAAGTGGGTAATGAATGGTTTATGTATATATTTCTGTTTCTATTAATAATAACAAAATTATTGTAAAACACCTCAGCCTGTAGCATATGCGGTTAGAAAATACATTAAAAATATAATCCAAGAAAAAAGTAGGGCCCATACGGTCAAACACTCAAGCAATAGAAAAGGTTAGTGCTCCAAGGCTAGCTCCGAAAATCTGAGTTTGATCAATCCAATAATACAAAAAAAAAACAGTTAACACCTTCAAAATATTAAGCCAAAAGGTCTAATTCAAAGAAAAGCCGCATTTCCTTGAAATCTCCCTGTAATGGTCTAGTATAGCTACATTACTGCTATGAATCCATAGCGATAGTGATGGGAAGTAAAATTTCTTTCTCTGTGTCGACACTAGTACCACAAATCCCTAGTGCTCACCCCCTTAACTCGTGTCACCCAGAAAAAAAGGAGTTTTGGTATGAACTGATAACAAAGAAAGTTTTGAATAGACCTAGTTCATAAATAAAACCTTCCAAAAATGCAGAATTTTTTTATATTTCATATAATCCATCGAACATTACGAGAATAGAGTGATATGTATTTGAGCTCCTTCAGCAACGAGCTAAGATAAATGCGTTTTCATAGGAAATCCCTCAGAAAGCAAAAAACTTCCGAAATGGGATGAAAAGCCACACGTTCTTTAACTGAGAAAATAACAATAAAATGAAAAAATTTTAAATATAGGAAAATGATCATTAAAAAAATATATTTAAAGAAAATACCCTTGTTCCAAGTACTGTTTTGGTTTCGAAGTGTATATTGAAATGCTTGCGTATCAGAAAACAAATTTTGAGAAAGATGAAAAGGTTATTATCTAGTCTGAAAAAAAAGGTAACGCTGTGCCAATCTGGCCCTCGAACTTGAAGTTCTTCATGCCCTGGACCTATTAAACTTCAAAATATTCTAAAAAAAAGTGAAATCAATCTTAAAATGCATAAATGGTCGATTAAAACTCATAAAAAGTTAGTAAGGTCTTAATAAAAATGTTCGCCACACGAATATGAAAAGGTAAACAAGGTTTTTTAAATCCGAGAAAGTGTTACGGTCCTAATTCTAAATTCAAATAGACTGTCAAACAGTTCGTGGTAACGAACTGTACTAAGGAGCGACCCGGCTCAATAGTAAGCGAAACTCTAAAAAATAGAATTTTGATACCAATAGTTACATCAAAAGAATCGCATTTTAATGCTGATTTTAAATATATAAGTTCCATCAAGATCAGTTATACCCATCAAAAGTTACGAGCCTGAGAACATTTGCCTCATTTTAGAAAATAGGGGGAAACACCCCCTAAAAGTCATACAATCTTAACGAAAATCACACCATCAGATTCAGCGTATCAGAGAACTTTATTGTAGAAGTTTCAAGCTCCTATTTACAAAATGTGGAATTTCGCATTTCAAACAGTTCGTGGTAACGAACTGTAGTAAGGAGCGACCCGGCTCAATAGTAACCAAAACTCTAAAAAATGGAATTTTGATACCAATAGCTACATCAAAAGAATCGCATTTTAATGCTGGTTTTAAATATATAAGTTTCATTAAGTTTAGTCTTACCCATCAAAAGTTACGAGCCTGAGAAAATTTGCGTTATTTTAGAAAATAGGGGGAAACTCACACCATCAGATTCAGCGTATCAGAGAACCCTACTGTAGAAGTTTCGAGCTCCTATCTACAAAAATGTGGAATTTTGCATTTTTTGCCAGAAGGCAGGTCACGGATGCGTGTTTATTTGTTTTTTTGTTTTGTTTTTTTTTTTCTTTTTCCCAGGGGTGATCGTATCGACCCAGTTGTCCTAGAATGTTGCAAGAGGGCTCATTCTAATGGAAATGAAAAGTTCTAGTCCCTTTATAAGTGACCAAAAAAATTGGAGGGCACCTAGGCCCCCTCCCACGCTAATTATTTTCCCAAAGTCAACGGATCAAAATTCTGAGATAGCCATTTTATCCAGCGTAGTCGAAAAACCTTATAACTATGTCTTTGGGGACGACTTACTCCCCCACAGTCCCCTTGGGAGGGGCAACAAGTTACAAACTTTGACCTGTGCTTACATATAGTAATGGTTATTGGCAAGTATACAGGCGTTTTCAGGAGGATTTTTTTTGGTTTGGGGGAGGGGTTGAGAAGAGGGGGATATGCTGGGGGAACTTTCCTTCGAGAATTTGTAATGGGAGAAGAAAATTTCCATGAAGGGAGAGCAGGATTTACTAGCATTATTTAAAAAAAAAAACAATTAAAAAATAAAAGTGAAAAAGCTTGTTCAGCTGGAAGTAAGGAACAGCAATAAAACTTAAAACAAACAGAAATTATTACCCATATGAGGGGCTCATCTCCTTCTAATACCTCGCTCTTTACGCTAAAGCATTTTCAGTAATTTCAACTACTTATTCTACGGCTTTTGTGATTCAGGGGGTCATTCTTAATGAATTGGGATAAAATTTAAGCTTTAGTGTAAAGAGCGAGGTACTGACGATGGGGCGAATCCCCTCATATATGTAATAAAAACATGAGAATACAAAATTTCTTTACGTAAGCTAATTTATAAGTTACGTAAATCTTTTACCAATAAAAAGATTCGTAAAAAATTAAAAGTTCTAGTTGCCTTTTTAATTAACCAAATAATCGGGGGGCAACTAGGCTTCGTCCCCCGCTCTTTTTTTCTCAAAATCATTCGATCAAAATTATGAGAAAGCCATTGAGCCAAAAAAAAAAAAAAAATATGCAAATTTCGTTTTGATTATTCCTCTGCGGAGAGCCAAAATCAAAACATGCATTGATTCAAAAACGTTCAGAAATTAAATAAAAAAACAAGTTTTTTTAACTGAAAGTAAGGAGCGACATTAAAACTTAAAACGCACAGAAATTACTTCGTATATGAAAGAGGCTGCTTCCTCATCAACGCCCCGCTCTTTACGCTAAAGTTTTTTACTGTTTTAAAAAGAAGAATTGAGAGAAAGAGTCAAACTTTAGCGTAAAGAGCGGGGCGTTGAGGAGGAAGCAGCCTCTTTCACATACGAAGTAATTTCTGTGCGTTTTAAGTTTTAATGTCGCTCCTTACTTTCAGTTAAAAAAACTTGTTTTTTTTTATTTAATTTTACCAGAAGACAGATCACGGATGCGTTTTTTTTTTTTTTTTTTTTTTTTTTTTTTTTTTTTTTTTTTTTTTTTTTTTTCAGGGGTGATCGTATCGACTGAGTGGTCCTAGAATGTCGCGAGATGGCTCATTCTAACGGAAATTTTTTCCCAAAAGTCACAGGATCAAAATTCTGAGATAGCCATTTTATTCATCATAGTCGAAAAACCTAATAACTATGTCTTTAGGGACGACTTACTCCCTCACAGTCCCCATGGGAGGGGCTGCAAGTTACAAACTTTGACCTGTGTTTACATATAGTAATGGTTACTGGGAAGTGTACAGACGTTTTCAGGAGGATTTTCTTTTTGCTTAGGGGGGAGATTTGAGGGGAGGAGTTACGGGGGAGGATATTCCCATGGAGAAACTTGTCATGGAGGAAGAGAATTTCAATGAAGGGGGCGCAGGATTTTCTAGCATTATTTGAAAAAATAATGAAAAAATAAACATGAAAAGTTTTTTCTACTGAAAGTAAGGAGCAGTATTAAAACTTAAAACGAACAAAAATTATTACGCATGTGAGGACTTACCTCCTCATTATACCTCACTCTGTACGCTAAAGTATTTTTAGTAATTTCAACTATTTATTCTACGGCCTTTGTGATTTCGACGAGGGTTGAACCCCCTCATACACGCAATAAAAACATACGAATATAGAAGTTCGTTACGTAAATTAGTTCGTAGGTTACATATATTCTTTACCAATGAAAACATTAGTAAAAAATTAAAAGTTCTAGTTGCTTTTTTAAGTAATCAAAAAATTGGAGGGCAACTAGGCCTCCTTCCTCGCTCCTTTTTTCTCAAAATCTTCCGATTAATTGCAATTAATTAATATTCAAATTTCGTTTTAATTATCTATGTGCGGAGAGCCAAGATCAAAACATGCATTAATTCAAAAACATCCAGAAATTAAATAAAAAAACAAGTTTTTTTAAATGAAAGTAAGGAGCAACATTAAAACTTTAAACATTAAAACGAACAGAAATTACTCCGTATATGAAAGGGGCTTTTCCTCCTCAACGCCCCGCTCTTTACGCTAAAGTCTCTTACTGTTTTAAAAATAGAGTTAAGAGAAAGAGTCAAACTTTAGCGTAAAGAGCGAGGCGTTGAGGAGGAAAAGCCCCTTTCATATACGGAGTAATTTCTGTTCGTTTTAAGTTTTAATGTTGCTCCTTACTTTCATTTAAAAAAAATTTGTTTTTTTTTATTTAATCTCTGAAATGAATTGGGTGTCTGTGAACTGGACTTTGATTCCTGTTCTTATATTTTTGTCAGATGTTTTTAATTCTATGAGGGGGTTATTGGAACATGTTAGAAACCGTTGCATAGATCTTGAACTGGGTTATAGGACTGCCTCACTGGACCATATATGTTTACAAGACAAAAGTTTGATAAAATGTCTAAGTAGATCATATAGGAATTTGCCGTATTAAAAAAAAAAAAAAAAAATGGGTTACATGCGAAGTCTCCCAGGAAGGGCCTAGTATACCTACACTAGCGACACGAATCCCCTAAAACCAGGGCTGGGAACTAAAATTCCTAGTCGTATCATTACCCTAGGTTTATCTAAGGTGTAAGACAAATTAATTTTTAAAAACAAATTAATTTATGAATACTGTACAAAACTTATTAAGCATATAAATGATGAGATTTGTCGCAAAATGACATATAGGAGCTCTTCCAGAACGATTTTGGATATTTGAAATTCCTTCCGTAGAATAATCTCTTATGTTTTCTCTTGAAGGGTCACTTTTTCTCTTCTCTTAGTTCGTATTCATAACAATATTCATTGTTACATCTTGCCTTAGGCTATACACATTCTTCTTTGAGTTTTCATCACTGTGTTTTCTAGTATATTCTGAGATATCTCTGTAGAGAAATCCCTCCTATCTGTGTATTTTAATTTGATGTTCCTGTTCTCTTTTCGTGTGACCTTGCTCGTGCCCTGTATAAATTTCTCTTCATATCAACCAAGATTCTTCTCCTTATTTCTTCCAGATTCCTCTTGTCTGTTCTAGAGTCCGCAATATCTAAATTTGTCGTATTAGGCTCATGAGAATTACTGATATGATGATAATGCCCTTCACACATAGAATAGTCATAATAAAAATATTTTTCAGGTCAATATGGTCATCCATGTTAACGCACAGCAGACTTTTTTCAACCGAATCGAAATTTGTCTGGTGTGACATAAGAAATACCCCAGGAAGGTCCCAGCATAGCGACATTAGTGCCACAAATCCCTAGCGATAGGGTTGGGAGCTAAAATTTCTGACAGCATATCCTCACTAGGGCCACGAATTCCCTAGCAACGGGACTGTGAACTAAAATTTCCGAAAGTATATTGATAGTGGTGCCACGAATAATCAAGTGGCGGGATTTTGAACTAAAATTTCCGACAGTGTATCGACACTACACTATACCACGAAGGGTAAAATACTCCGTGAAATGTGATGAAAAGCCCACTTCCCCATGACCGCGTCTGTCAACGTAACGCCCCAAAATTCGTGACAAGCCTGCTACTAGTGTATCGCCTTCCGTCGCTACCAATGTAGCGCTTGGCCGGTAACGCCCCAATATCGCTTTGCCACTCTGTTTGTGAAATTGAATTTTCATGTACTGGTCTTACTAAACTGAGAAAATAGTAAATTAAATGAAACAAGTCTTAAAATACGGACGAAAATTCTTAACTATGAAATATCAGTCATGTTTCAGATATATGGAGAGGGGGCACGCATTTCTTTTGTATTTCAGCCATTATTACATTTTGAATAATAGTTACGAGTCTGAAAAAAAAAATACTAGATTTGTAAAAAATGAGGGGGACACCCCTTTGAAAGTCATGGAGTCTGAATGGAAATCATAAAAACAATGTTACCTAACTTACTTCTCAAATTCATGTGTTTTCAGATGAGGGTTCTGAGATACTTGACTTGCCAGATGTTGAGAAAATAATGTAGAAGGAGTGAGTTGGTAAACATTGTGTCTGGGGTGTATTTGGAAATAGACTTAAAATAACGAAGGGAGGTCCTTGGGAGATGTTTGAAATGGTATGTGAAAAAACAATCTTTGGAGAAACCGTAATATGAAATCCCCCATTAGAGTTAAAAGTTGTGTCTGAAGATTCGATTCATTATGACATCTTGCAGTAAGGGTCGGAACTAATTTTTTTCAGCCAGGATATACAACACTTTTTGTAAATACGATTTCCTGGAATTCTAAGAATGACACATCGCGCAAAATATAAGAACATATTTTCCATGTGATTTTGTTCGTAGGAAGTTTCAATGCTGCGTAGGTGGGCTTGGAACTAGGTTAAAGGTCATATACCGTCTAAGACTTTGCCTCTCAGGAACATATCTGTTCGCACAGAAAAAGGGTTGCTAGCGGGCCTGAAAATGGGACAGGAAAGATGCACATATCGAGAAATCTAAAGGCTCCTCGGAAGAAGGGAATTGCACGTGTTCTGTAGGGAAAGGTGGTGTTAACTAACAGCGGGCTTTCTACCGTCAAAAGTATTAAGAGGGCCTTTGGGAGGGAAAGAAAAAATCCTATACCTTAAACTTCCACAAAAGTATACTCAACAAGTTTTTTTTAGTGTAATCTTTTCCATTGTTTCTTGGTGATCGGATTCATAGTACAACAATACATACAGTAGACAGAGAGACATTCAATTAAACAGATATACAGCCAAAATTGTTGAGGCTGTCAGAAATGAAATAAATTAAAACAACTATTAAAGCTTTTCATTTTTCTGAAGTAACTGGTTGTCTCTAGATACTTGATTAGAAAAGTTTCCATGGAAGTTTGAATTCCGCTCGCGCTGTTTATCCATAATTTGTAAAAAATAACTTTTAATGATGGCACTTTGTAGAGCAATTAGCCTAGAACTTTTCTTAAACTTCTCTTCTCCAAACTTTCTTTTTTCTCCATCGTCAATGACAAAATTATTTTGTAAGGCAATCTAGTTTTGAGCATTAAAACTGGTGCAGATTCTTTTTTCAATGGCTGCTGCGATAGCTACGTCATAGTAAAAAGCGAACAACGGCTTTTAATAGCCGAAAGCTTCAAAACCTGTATCGCAAAAAGGTTGCTTAATGAGAAAAATAGCCCTATGCTGCTGAGTCAGATGAATTTCTGGTATTTTTATACTTTATAATTGCGAAAAAAAATTTGCGGGAATTCCACAGAAGGGACAGCAGCCACATGAACATGGCTTTGAGTCATAATGACAAGTACACCATTAGTATCACCGTAATTGAAAACTCTATTCAGATGAGTTACAGCCCCCTCTCCAACCTTGAACAACAAGGGAAATGACTTTTTTGCACGGAAAGTACTGGTGTGTCTTTTTTCTTTTTTTTGTCACGGTTAAATAGCGAGGTAATATATTGTAAGATACTTGGTTTAGATGAATATGCTGGCTTAAATGGCTTAAATGATGCTTGGCTTAAATCGATATTATATTAGAGTTCATATTGAATGCTCGAATCAAATTTAAAACGAACAAAAATCACTACGAACAAAAGTTTGGCTACTGCCTTCTTCCTTAACTGTAAAAGTATACACGGCGACATTTGTGTTTTCTTGAAAACTATATTTGTCTTCAACAATCCTTAGAGACAACTAATAGAATTAAACTGAGTATTTGATATGTAATAATATTAATTATGATAGCTCTTCGACACACCCCCTCAACATCCCCTGTAGTTTTCATCTTAATACCTTCAACCGTTCCTTGGATATTGACGATACGGATTTGACGGTTTCAGATTCTAATGTACCCCCTATGAGCCCATTAGTAGTGCCTATGTCTCTGAAAATTCCTTTTCTTACATCTCCGACTTTTTAATATGCATTCGAAACGTTCGACTTGCTAGTGTACCCTAAAAATAGTGGAAACATAACATAGTAATGCATAAAATATTTTTATTGAAATAATGGCATGTAGAATGTCATCATCAAGAAATGAATGCTTTGAATCCATTCCATAAAATACTACATTATGTTTTCTACTTATTTCATTTTAGGGTCATATTCAAGTTTTAACATGGATCTCGTATTTTAAACATATCACAGCTGAATTTGTTTTGTTATAAATATATCTATTGCCATTTTAAGACATGAAAAAAGTGAAAAACTTTTTAGTCCCCCTCCAAAAAAGAAAAAAGAATTCCAAGTTAAAAAAAAGAAACTAAGTAAAAAACATTTTTACTACAAACAAGATTTTTCTAATATGAAAAATCACGACTAACACATATATATCATCTTCATTACGTATTTTGAAACATAAAACGTGAACTTCTTTTGTTATAAATATATTTAATGTTATTTTAAGACATGAAAAAAGTGAAAAAATTTCTAAGCCCCCCCCCCCCCAAAAAAAAAGAATGCTACAAACATTTTTTTCTAATATGAAAAATCACGACTAACATGTGTATATCATGTTCATTTCTTATTTCAAAAATATCACAAGTGAATTTCTTTTGTTATAAACATATTTAGTGCCATTTTAAGACATGAAAAAAGTTTTGTCAAAAAACTTTGTCAAAAAAAGCAAAAATGCTACTACAAACATTTTTTCTAATAGGAAAAATCACGACTAACACATATATCATCTTCATTACGTCTTTTGAAAACACAACAAGTTAATTTATTTTGTTATAAATATTTAATGTCATTTTAAGACATAAAGAATTAAAAAATTCTAAGCCCCCCTCCAAAAAATGAAAAAACTTGTTTAAAAAAGACAAGTAAAAGCAAATGTTACTATAACCATTATCCTTCTAATAGGAAAAATGACAACTAACATACGTATATAATCTTCATTTCGTAATTCGAAAATATCACAAATGAATTCCTTTTGGTATAAATATATTTAATGTCATTTTAAGACATGAAAAAAGCAAAAAAAGTGAAAGTCTCCCCCCCCAAAGAAAAATCTAATAAAATCATAGTTCAAAAAGGAGAAGTTCTGTGTACGAAAAAGGAGAGACAAGGGCATCGGGGGCCCTTGAAGGTGGGACATGGATGACCATAAGCTCTCTCTAAACAAAATGTTGTTATGAGCCGTCATTCCCCTGGTTATGCTGATACAAACGGTTACACTATGCATATGTTAATATAAAATTTAATAAAAAAAATAATTATAAAATTTGCCTTATTTTAGAAAATAGGGGGGACACCCCTAAAAGTAATAGTATTCTAACGAAAATCACACCGTCAGAACCCTACTGTAAAAGTTTCATGCTTCTATCTACAAAAATGCGGTATTTTGTATTTTTCGCCAGAAGACAGATCACGGATGCGTGTTTATTTGTTTGTTTGTTTTTTCTTTTGTTTTTGTTTTTCTGGGGGAATCGTATCGACCCAGTGGTCCTAGAATGTTACCTGGTAGGATATTTCCACGGAGGAATTTATCATGAGGGAAGATAATTTCCATGAAGGGGGTGCAGGATTTTCTAGTATTATTTTAAAAAAATTATCAAGGAGAAAATAAATGAAAAAGCTTTTTCAACTGGAAGTAAGGAGCAGCATTAAAACTTAAAACGAACAGAAAATATTACGTATTTAAGGGGCTTCGTCTCCTCCACAGTACCTCGCTCTTTTCGCTAAAGTATTTTAAGTTACATATATTTATTACTAATAAAAACATTCGAAGAAAAATAAAAAGGTCTAGTTACGTTTTGAAGTAACCGAAAAGCGGAGAGCAACTAGGCCTCCTCCCCCACCCCTGTTTTTTTTTATAAAAATTGCCCGATCAAAACTATGAGAAAGCCATTGGCAAATTTCGTTTTAATTATTCGTGAGTGGTGAGCCAAAATCAAAACATGCATTAATCCAAAAACGTCCGGAAATTAAATTTAAAAAACAATTTTTTTAACTGCAAGTAAGGAGCGACATTAAAACTTAATACGAACAGAAATTATTTCGTGCACGAAAGGGGTTGTCCCCTCCTCAACGCCTCACTCTTTACGCAAAAGTTTAACTCTTTGTCACAGTTCTGCTTTTTTAAATAATAAAAGACTTTAGCGTAAAGAGCGAGGCGCTGAGGAGGGGACAACCCCTTTCGTATACGAAATAATTTCTGTTCGTTTTAAGTTTTAATGACGATCCTTACTTGCAGTTAAAAAACTAAATTTTTAATTTAACATGCAAATTAGATGTACCGTCTGTAATATGCAAATGAGGTGCACTTTCTGTAATATGTAGATGAGGTTTAGGGTATATGCAAATTTTATACCTGTTGGAATAAAGGCAAAATATGTACCGACTGTAATATGCAAATGATCTGTACCATCTGTAATATGCAAATGAGGTGTACCGTCTTTGATATGCAAATAAGGTATGCCGTTTGGAGTTTAGGTAATCTTTAGAGCCTCATTTGTAAATTCTGTTCCTGTTGACCCCATACTACTCTAATAATCATGCCCTATTTGAAGTCGAAAAAAAAGTGTCTTCTTATGTTATAATATTGGCAACTTTTTACGTTTAGTTCTGGTTGCATCTTCAAAAAAAGAAAACATGAAATTTTAATAGGCAATTTGAAAAAATAAACAATTTTTATTAGCTTTTCTATAGAATTATCCCCGGACACTCAACTTTGTAACCCCCGTACTGCGGGTCCATATATCTGGACTTATTTCTAAACTATGATAAAGTCTATATTTATGGTAGATATATAAAATATGATTACTAAACTATCTTTTTGCAGAGTGCAAGCGGTGTAAAAAAAAGCCTTGTTAAAAATTAAACTTCCTGCTCCTTAGTATTAGTGTCCCCTCAGTTTGTATCCTCATCGAAAGCCGAGGAACAGTAAAATGAAATCGTAGTCTATCTGGGGTGTAGTTTCGCATAACAATGTGCTGCGTAATAGCAATATATTTTGAGTTTTAATTTGTATAGCTGATGGAATTATTTATGGAAGTAAATATCATCTTTATATCTAGGTATTAATACTATCAATTATATACCACTTAAAATACACTAATTACAATGCCACAATTATATACTGATATACCACTAATTTCGGCAACTATTCTCTTTTTTACGATTGCAATTCCTTAAATGGAAGAAAAAAGACATTCTGTGGATAATGTATCCCGGAAGATTTTTCCTCGAGTCAACTGATTGTTGGGTTAAGTACTGTAAATAGTATCTCTGCCTGCCACGGCTACCTGGTGAAGGTTGTCAGTGTGAGTAAGATAATGAGAAAAATAATCCCGTCGTTTCCGCTCCAGGAGTAATCATATTGGGTTGGGTTTTCTTAAAAGAAAATAAAGCATTCACTCACTGAAAGTCGAAAGAACCGCTACGTTAAAGCAATTTTGAAGCGACGAGTTTTTTTTATGGCACTCGGTATTAAACAAGTGACATATAGCAATCGCAAATTCTGTCGGTCTGTCTGTCTGTCCCGGGATTGCTACTTTAGGCCCTTCCAGTTAAGCTAGGACGATGAAATTTGCCAGACGTATCAGGGACCGGACCAGATAAAATCAGAAATAGTTGTTTTCCCGATTTGAGCATCTGGGGGGGAGTGGGGGCCGGTTAATTTGAAAAAAATAGAAAAAATGAAGTATTTTTAACTTACGAACGGGTGATCGGATCTTAGTGAAATATGATGTTTGGAAGGATATCGTCTCTCAGAGCTCTTGTTTTAAATCCCGACCGAATCTGGTGACATTGGGGGGAGTTGGGAGGGGGAAACCTAAAATCTTGGAAAGAACTTAGAGTGGAGGGATCGGGATGAAACTTGGTGAGAAAAATAAGCACAAGTCCTAGATACATGACTAACATAACCGAAACAGATCCACTCTCTCTTGGGTAGTTGGGGGGTGGGTTAATTCTGAAAAATTAGAAAAAATGAGGTATTTTTAACTTACGAACGGGTGATCAGATATCAATGAAATTTGATATTTAGTATTATATCGTGTCTTAAAGCTCTTATTTTAAATTTCTACCGGATCTGGTGACATTGGGGGGGGGGTAGGGGGACCTAAAATCATGGAAAACGCTTAGAGTGGAGGGATCGGGATGAAACTTGGTGGGAAAAATAAGCAGAAATCTTAGATACATGATTGATATAATTGGAACGGATCCGCTCTATTTGGGGGATTGGGGGAGGATTAATTCTAACAAATTAGGAAAAATGACGTATTTTTAACTTACGAAGGAGTGATCGGATCTTCATGAAACATCATATTTAGAAGGACGTCGTAACTCAGATCTCGTATTTTAAATCTCAACCGGATCCAGCGTCACTGAGGGGGGAGACCAGAAATCTTAGAAAATGCTTAAAGCGGAGAGATCAGGATGAAACTGGATGGGAAGAATAAAAACAAGTCTAAGATACGTGAATGACATAACCGGACCGGATCCCCTCTCTTGGTAAATGAAATTTGATATTTAGAAGGAGATTGTACTTTAAAGCTCTTATTTTAAATTCCGACCAGATCCTGTGACATTGGGGGGAGTTGGAGGGAGAAACCGGAATTCTTGGAAAACGTGAAAATTGGGGTATTTTTATCTTACGAATAGGAGATCGGATCTTAATGAAACTTGATATATAGAAGGATCTTATGTCTTAGATGCTCCATTTTCGACTCGAATTAGATCCAGGGATATAGGGGGTTGGAGGAGGGAAACAGAAATCTTGGAAAACGCTTAGAGTGGAGAGATCGGATGAAACTTGATGGGAAGAATAAGTACAAGTTCTAGATACGTGATTGACATAATTGGAACGGATCCGTTCTCTTTGGAGGAGCTGGGGGGGGGATTAATTTGGAACAATTAGAAAAATTGAGGTATTTTTAACTTAAGAACGGGTAACCGGATCTTAATGAAATTTGATATTTAGAAGGAATTCATGTCTCAGAACTCTTATTTTAAATCCTGACTGGATCTGTTGACATTTGGGGAGTTGGAGGGGGAAATCGGAAACCTTGGAAAACGCTTAGAGTGGAGGAATCGGAATGAAACTTGGTGGATAGAATAAGCAAATGTCGTAGATACGTGATTGACATAACCGTACTGGATTTGCTCTCTTTTGGGGAGTGGGGGGAGGGGCTCAGTTCTTTGGCGAGTTTGGTGCTTCTGGACGTGCTAGGACGATAAAAATGGGTACGTGTGTCAGGGAGCTGCACAAATTGACTTGATAAAGTCGTTTTCCCAGATTTGACCATTTGGGGGGCTAAAGGGAGAAGAAAAATTAGAAAAAATTAGGTATTTATAACTTACGAGTGGGTGATCGGATCTTAATTAATTTTGATATTTAGAAGGACATCGTGACTCAGAGCTCTTATTTAAACATCCCGACCGGCATTAAGCCTCTGATTTTCCTTTTAAATCAATCTATTGATTCTTAGAATTTTGTTAGAGCTCATACCATATGAGCTCTTGGCTCCTAGCTCTTCTGGCCTTGTCACAAGTGCCATATGAGCTCTTAGCTCTTGTTTTTCTAAAGGTAATACTCAAATGTAACAATTTTTGTAGATGCTAATTTCTTTGGTTCTCCAGCAAAGAAAAGTCACTGGAAGCTGAAATAGCTCAAGCACTCAATCATAGACATGTTATAGCAGGTAAAGAAGGGTAGAGTAAAGCTATTGGAAGGTTCTTTTAATCCAAACACAATAAGTCCCTGTATTGCATAATAGATGATCTGATTATTCTCGGTGGTGGTGGTAAGGGAGATTTGAAGCGAGTGAGAAACTGTTTTTTTTTTCTTCCGAAAGCAAACAAAACATACATCCATCGAATTCCCATCAGTGAAGGATCGTAGCCCATGATATTCTAACAAGGTTCTAGTGATTCCATTTACCTATTTATATATTGAAATAGTTCGAGTCTGATGTGTATTACAGTCTAAAATTAAAATGTCTTGCCAATCTTCTCATGATAGATTTGCCGTTTATTGTTTTGATTTTAGGCTTTAGAGATCATTACACCTGTGGAGGCAGCTGGCAATTTCTTACCAGATTATCTACTTTACCGAGCTCAGCTGTCTCAAGAACATCTGTCATATATACAAACTCTATTGCCAAACCAAACTTTTGATATTATTCACTGAAAGACTATCTGGTAAGTAGATTATACCATTTACGGTTTTTTCTATAATAGATTTGGCGCTTTTGCTAAGCAATCTTGCTACATTTTAGCGATACCAATCCCAGCCAACAAATATATTGCTAGCAAAAATTCAATCAACTGTCGATTTTCATTCATATCATTTAAAAAAAAGGCTACCATCTAATGAGCATTTGCACCACTATGTACTTCAATATTCAAATTATTTTCAAATCAGTGAAGTCCAACTCACACGAATGGTTAGCTAGAGATCAGTGTCTAGGTATACTCATTTTTGACCAATCACAATTTATTTTCTCTTTTACAAGTATCCCTGATTGGTCTGTAGTGATGATGGCTGGAAATAAACGTCTGGTCAAGCGCACATGTGAACGGGGCTTAAGATTGCATATTACTTTGGATTAGTAAAGAACAACTAAGAAAATTTTATCTTTGTTCGACCTCTTTGTACGATAAATTGCTTTGTTGGTTTAATTGTCTGTTCCCTATACATTCTAAAAGAATGGGTCAATTGGGTTGACACCTGTAGCCCCTTTTTGGCAGACGATAAAGAGAGTGGTGTTGGCTCTGTTAGAAATAGTGTTTCCACTTTTAACTTTAACGGATGACGAAACTTCGTTTTCAGGGAAATGAATGGAATTTATGTTAAAAAAAAAATAAAATAATTAAAATAAAAATCAAGATGAAAAAATTGGGAAGGAACAATGCAAACCTTATATTTCACTTAATTTCTGACAGTATTTGCCAAATACAAGGATAACCATAAGATATTCTCTGGGACATACCTGCACACAGCGAGGAAAAGATTTATCTCTCCTAAAATGTGTAAACTCGGAACAACAACGAAGGTTAACATTTGTCAGAAAAAATTTCAGTTGGTTTCGGACAATATTTGCCAAATACTAGGATCAAGCGAGGAGCGACTTGGATCAATAGTAACCGAAACTCTATGAAACAGAATTTTAATATCAAAAGGTACATCAAAAGAGTCTGCTTATTATGTTGATTCGAAATATACAAGATTGATCAATTTTAATTTTACCCATCAAAAGTTACGAGCCTGAGAAAATTTTGCCTGATTTTTGAAATAGGGGGGAAAACATCCTAAAATTAAAGAAGTCTTAATGAAAACCACACCATCAGTTTCAGCGTATCAGAAAACGCTACTGTAGAAGTTTCAAGCTCCTATCTACAAAAATTTGAAATTTCGCTATTTTTGCCAGAAGGACTGATATCGGATGCGTGTTTATTTGTTGTTGTTTTTTTCCAGGGGTGATTGTATCGAAATAAGGGTCCTAGAAGGTCGGAATAGGGTGCATTTTAACGGAAATTTAAAGTTCTATAGCCCTTTTTTAAGAGACAAAAAGATCGGAGGGCAGCAGGGGCCTCTCTCACGCCCATTCCACGAAAGGGGCATTTATCAAGTGATCGAAAAACTGATTACAGATTAAAGTCTTGTTCAAATTAAAGAATGCTAAGGGGAATTTTCCAGGCTGAATCGCCCGCAAGCAAACTTACAGGGGGGATTCTCAGAGAGGACGGAACTTTCTGGAGGGAATTTGATGGGGGGGGGTGGTTGCACTTTACACTCGAACGCACTTTACACTCTACTTTCATAGAGTGAGCCAGATTTACTGGCATTATTTGAAAAACGAACACAGAAAATCTTGTTGATTATGCTATTGTACACCGAACACTGGCATGATCTATACAAGATACTAGGATGTATTGTAGTACTGGTATTGATGTTAATAGTAAAGATTATCCTCTAGTATTGTCTTGGCTTAATTTAAAGTTGATGTGTCGGAAAGGTAACTACCTCCCTGGAAGTCCTGATGTTGATAGACTCCAGGATGACAACTTGAAAGGAACTTTCCAGGAACAGTTGAATGCTAACTGGGTAGTTTAAAGTTTGACAGTATAGAATATGGATGGCATAACTTAAGGAAATCAATTTGTGAAGTTCCTGATGGTGTCTTAGGGGAACAGTTAGGAACGCAGCTAGGAATACTGGTGAAAAAGTTTTATATTGAATTGAGAGGAGAAGAGGCTTGGACGTCAATTATCTGTGTATTTGATCGCGTGAAAGTTAGAGGAATGTCAAGAAAGTGGACAAAGTATTAAAATAAGTGCTAAGGAGGTTTGAAGTGGAGGCCATGAATAAAATTGCCGAGGATCTGGAAGATGAAGCTAGATGGCGTAATAGTAAAATAATGTGCTGGCATGTTAAAAAAATGAGAGGGAACAGACAATCAGGACTTGTCCCAGTTAAAGATTAAATAAAAAACAAGTTTTTTTTAACTGAAAGTAAGGGGCGACATTAAAACTTAAAACGAACAGAAATTACTCCGTGTATGAAAGGGGCTGTTCCTCCCTCAACGTCCCGCTCTTTACGCTAAAGTTTTACTCTTTCTCTCAATTTTGCTTTATTAAACAGTAAATAACTTTAGCGTAAAGAGCGGGACGCTGAGGGAGGAACAGCCCCTTTCATACACGGAGTAATTTCTATTCGTTTTAAGTTTTAATGTCGCCCCTTACTTTCAGTTAAAAAAAAACTTTTTTTTTTATTTAATTTCTGAACGTTTTTGAATTAATGCATGTTTTTATTTTGGCTCTCCGTAAATGAATAATCAAAACGAAATTTGCGTACTATTTTTTTTTTTTTTTGCTAAATGGCTTTCTCTTAGTTTTTGATCAGACGATTTTGAGAAAAAGGGTGGGAGAGGAGGCCTAGTTGCCCACCTATTTTTCGGTTACTTAAAAACTAGAATTTTTAATTTTTAACGAACGTTTTTATTAGTTAAAAATATACATAACTTACAAATTAACTTACGTAACGAACTTCTATATTTGTATATTTTTATTATGTATATAAGGGGTTTGCCCCCTCGTTACTACCTCACTCTTACTTTCTTACTTTCAGTTGAAAAAACTTTTTCATATTTATTTTTTCATTGTTTTTTTTAAATAGTGCTAGAAAATCCTGCACCCCTTCGTGGAATTTCTCCTCTCCCATGAAAAATTCCTCCAAGGGAAGATACTCCCACGTAGCCCCTCCCCTCGACCCTTCTCCCAACCAAAATTATCCTGAAATGGTCTGTACGCTTCCAAATAATCATTACTGTATGTAAACGGTGGTCAAAGTTTGTAACTTGCGTTCCTTCCCCTGGGGACTGTGGGGGAGTAAGTGAGCCCCAAAGACATAGTTATTGCGTTTTTAGACTATGCTGAACAAAATGACTATCTCAAAATTTTGATCCGTTGACTTTGGGAAAAAATGAGCGTGGGAGGGGGGCTAGGTGTCCTCCAATTTTTTAGTCACTTAAAAAAGGAACTAGAACTTTTTTTTCCGTTAGAATGAGCCCTCTTGGGACATTCTAGGACGACTTGGTCGATACGATCACCCCTGAAAAAAACAAACAAACAAATAAACACGCACCCGTGATCAGTCTTCTGGCAAAAAAATACTAAGTTTCACATTTTTGTAGATAGGAGCTTGAAACTTCTACAGTAGGGTTCTCTGATACACTGAATGCGATGGTGTGATTTTCGCTAAGATCGTATGACTTTTAGGGCGTGTTTTCCCCTATTTTCCAAAACAAGGCAAATTTTCTCAGGCTCTTCACTTTTGATAAGTAAGACTAAATTCGATGAAACTTATATATTTAAAATCAACATAAAAACCCGATTCTTTTGATATATCTATTGGTATCAAAATTCTGTTTTTTAGAGTTTTGTTTACTATTGAGCCGGGTCGCTCCTTGCTACAGTTCGTTACCACGAACTGTTTGATAGGAACGGTCCGCAATTAGCGACAAGGAAAGAGTTAAAGAGAGATGAGCAGAACATTTTGAGAATGTGTTAAGCGAAGATAGAGTTTCAGGAAAGACATGGAGGAAAATGAAAAGTGTGTGATAACTTGGAGGTGAAGGAAGATTTGTCTTGTGAGGAAGAACTAGTGAAAGTGCTAAAAGTAACAAGGCGCCAGCTGCTGATGGTGTGTTAAATGATATTCTTAAATATGGTCGCTCTGAGGTTAGAAATAAACTACTTAAGATTAGGAAAATGATTTTCGAAAAAGGGGAAATACCTAGTGATTTAGGAAAATCATAATTAAACGACTGTATAAGAAAGGTGGTAAAAATGAGTGTGATAATTATCGAGGGATTAGCCTGGACTTTATAAGTAGCAAATTACTTAGTAATATGATATTTTCTAGACTGAGAGTTTGCTGTAGACAAAGTGATAAGAGATGAATAGTGCGGTTTTAGGAAGGGTAGAGGTTGTGTCGACCTAATTTTCACTCATTGGTCGTCAGTTCTATTGATTATGAGCAAGTGTTTCGATTCTGTTGAAAGAGCTTTAGAGAAGGTCGTATCCTTGTATGGTATAGATTATGAGCAAGCTTTCAATTTGTTGATAGAGCTTTAGCAAACGTCTTAACCTTGTATGGTATACCAGGCAAACACATAAAGGGATTGGTACTATGTAAAATAATAACACTGCTGCGGTTCAGGTTGGAAATGAGGTTAGCACCTGGCTTCGTATTAAATCAGGAGTTAAGCAGGACTTTGTTGTATCCCCCCTTTACATGGATCATTTTGATGGACTTTATCTTAAGGAGCACAGTAAAGGCAATGGAAGAACATGGAATCAAATGGAGAGAAAAAACTTTCCGGGACTTAATTTATGCTGATGATTTAAGCATCCTAGATGAAATGTGAGCAAAATGAATGAACTTATAGAGGTTTTTGCGAGTTCATGGTGCTAGAACAGGTTTGAAAATTAATCATAAGAAGACTAAGTCGATAAGGCTAGGAATAAGTGAAGATGCAAAGGTGACCTTGGGTAGCGAAAAGATTGATGAGGTGGACAGCTTCACTTACCTTGGTAGCATTATTAGTAAAGACAGTGGGAGCAGTGAAGATTTAAAAAGTAGAATAGTCGAGGCTCACGGTGTTCTATCACAGTTGAAAAAAGTTTGGAAGAATAGTAAAATAAGTTTGCAAACCAAGGTTGGAATATTGGAAGCCACAGTGACGAGAGTGGTCAGACATGGTTCTGAAGCATGGGTTCTCCGAAAAGCGGATGACGATTTGCCAGATGTTTTCCAGAGAAATTGCCTACGGACTGTTCTGGGTACCCGGCTGACTGACCTTATTTCAAACAGTAGGCTGTACGAAAGGTCGGTTTATTCCTGCTTTCTAGGGTTATAATGAGAGAAAGGTTGAGATGGCTTTGGCACATTCTGTGCATGAAGGAAGACAGATTTTGCCAACCGTCTAGGACTGAACGGAAAGCAGCTTGCACACTGTTAGTGTGGAAGTATGTCCTAAAGAAAGATCTAAGGGGAATGGGAACTTCCTGGGAGGGTATAAAGAGGAAGGCTTTGAATAAATTTGGATATGGGAGGAGCGTGTGTAGCTGTGTTGGCCTCAGGCGGCTTGCTGCGGTGAGTTGTTATTATTATTAGTAGTAATAGTTTTCAGTAACCTTGATTATGATTGCGATTTTTTTTTCATTATGTTATGGGAAATGAAAAAAATAGCCTGGAATAAAAATTGTTTTTAGTAAAGTGCAAATTACGCTCTGGTCTTTAGAAGCCAGAGGGAGTGTTAGGAGTGTTTTACTCCTTAGTTGCTTATTCCCTACGTCACTTAGTAACGTTTTGAATTTTTGTGCGGGATCTATGAACTTAAAAAAAACACTACACATAGTCCTGCAGAATACACGCACAAATTGAGTTTGGAAATTTTTTATTAGCACTTAATACAAAGCTAATTTTAGTAAAACTTAACAAGGAAGTGTGGCAAGATTATCAACAAATATAAAAAGAATTCAATTTTCGTCACCACGGAGGGTTTATCTGTTCAAAAATTTTGCTTGCAATGCTAATTTCCAAATATCCATTTATCCAGTAAAAGACCGGCTGAGTAATCGCTTTTTTTGGAGGCTTTTTTGAGTTTCATCTTGTTCAGATTTATTGAACTTAGAATTTAAAAGTTTTATCTGTTTCCAGTTCTATAAATGGAATTAGTAAGTGAGCATCTCAACCGTTAGGCAAAAACGCCTACATTAGCAAAAGAAATATGGATTAATTTTGTAATGTCAGTTCAATAACTTTCCTGGCTTTCATTGATTTGAAGATTTCATGCTACACTTTCTACATCCTTTAAAACTTTTTTTGTCACACATTGTGTCAATAAGTTTGCTTGGACGATTCCCATGAAGTTAGATGCTTTTTTCTGGGTAATTTAATGCAGTAGTGACGAAGTAACGGAAGCATTCAAGGCAGTAAAAAACATAAAGATAATCAAGAGAGCATAAAGTTGTAAGAATACTCAACTGTGGTGAAGGTTTACTTTTATGCAGAGGGGTGCGTGCCCATTTCAAATTTGATGTTGACAAAACTCATTAAAGCAAAAAATTTGTGAGAATGTTTCTTTACGAAGTTCTTCAGCAAGTATACCAGACCCTTACAGGTGTATTCCACTCCTGAAAATAGTAGCCAAGATTGTGTCAGATTTAGTTACCTTTGTGTAGGATCATCAATTAATCTTGTACTTCAAATTAGAGACAGCACATTCTCACGATCATTGCAAGTACGGAAACAACAATTTTATGGTTGCAGCGGTAGCTGCAACCAACCAAAGAGCGAACCACGACCTATAGCATTCACATATATAGCATTCACATTTGAATCCATATATAGGATTCACAAGAATAGCAGCGCTGATTTGGGGTAGGGGAATATATTTTAGGATACATTTTCTTATGAATACGTTTTCATGGCACTTGGTATTTACCAATTGACAGTTTTGCTAGTTTAGGCACTTCCAGATAAGCTAGGACAACAAACTTTGGCAGGCATATAAGGAACCAGATCAGATTGAATTAGAAATAGTCGTTTCCCCGATTTTTTCGGTTTTCCTTTCTTCTTCTTTTCTTCGCTCTTCATTTTGTGCCATTGCCGCAGACCGTCTTCCACCCAAGGTTTCTTGAATTGGTCGCTCCTGGGACCGCTGGAGAAAAGGAAACACAGGAAGCAGAAGGCAGGATCTTTCTCGATATTGTGTTCTAAGAACTGGTAATCTTCGTACTATCCCAGATGGGAAACCACCGTTTCGTTTTTTATATTGAAGGGTCAACTGGGAGACCCTCAGCTTTGGTTGATTAAGACCACATAAAAGAAGGTACTTTCTTTGGTTTTCGCTAGGGATTGGCTTCTTTATTTCTGGACCATTGTGAACTATACTTTCAAAATCCTCACTGCAACTTTCAACAACAGCTCCAATAATTGCTGTAATATTAAGAAGCTATTGAGTAAAATTGACTATTAACTCTTTACATAGCTCAAACACAGAATATGATGTGCATTGTATTTCCACCAAGATATCTCTTGCATTCATCGTAAAATTTTCCCAGACAGTCTCAACAATGTCATTGGAACCAACAACTAATGATACAATGTATTCGAGCTCGTAAAACATGTAAAAAATACCTTGTTAGGTCTTTTTAGCGGAAACGTCTTGCCCAGCATTTACTCCTTCTCGTAATCCGTGATGATCGACGCAGTGACAAAAAGAAAAGAGTTGGAGGCACGCATTTGGAATTATTTCTTGTCTAATTTCTGTTTGTTAGAAGTTTCAACGTTGCCTATTACTTTCATCCCAGGCAAAAACTTACCTCCCGACTTAAATGAGCAATCACTTAGTCTTCAAAAGTACTCCTGTCCTACGACAAAAAAAAATTCTCGGTACACAGCCAAATCTTGCTTGTCCTTGTCAAACGTTGTATCCCTCTCAACCTCGTTTTGAAATCGAGTTTTTTTTTATCATCCAGTATGTACTTGCTGTAAAAGGGTCTCCTGGGGCTTCTTTTCTTTGAATTCTGATTACTTTTCCATTGTGTATAGAAACTTCTTGCCTTCTTTTCCACTCGTAGTCAAAGTTTGACCGACAATCCGACAATACCTAAGCCTAAACAGATTTTTAAGGCCAGTTGTTAGGCTACCAGACCAGTCCCTTTGAACCTGGGTTAATTTAAACGACTCTGTTTAAATATGAGATTATTTGAAACAAGAATTAAACAATAAAATAAAATGACTTTATTCTACTTACATGCAAATTCAGTTTTCGGTATCTATGATTGAAGCTAAGCAAAACTAAAATCAACCATTTTTCTTCAGAGAAGTCTGGGAATCTCAAAGCCTTTTTAGGAGAAGGAAAATACAATGTAGACTGTCTCTGACTGAATTGAACACCTGGGAACTAGATAAGGCCAAAATAGACGATTTAAATGACTTTACAAAAAGTAGGGACTAGATCTGAACGACTAGACAAAAACAAATCATACGCAAGCATAAGCAGGGTTTTATGGCATGAGTTGCTACCAGTCCGGTTCCCCTTAAACATGATTTAATTTAAACGACTCTGCTTAAACCTGAGATTATTTAAAAGAAGAATTAAACGATAAAATAAAACGACTCTATTCCATTTACACGCGGATTTAGTAGTTTATATTTGCAATTGAAGCTTTGTCAATTTGCAATTGGAGTTTTGTCAAAATCAAGTTTGAAAATGCAAAAGTGTTTTTAGGAAAAGGAAACACAACTTAGGCTGTCTTAAAATTGACCACCTGGGGCCTCAATGAGGTCAAAATAAATTACTTTTACGACTTTGCAAAGGCTACGGGGGTGAGTCACCCCCGTCTTCTCCCTTTTAAGCCACCCCTGCACACAAGTGGTTACGCATTGATTATTAATGATATTGTAATATAATGACGTAGTTTTTTTTATTATTATCGAAGTGTTTATGTGGTAATAATTTCGATATAGACAAAGAATCCAATTATTTTTTCCATCTGTTGCATCAGGAAGAAATAATAGCTGGTATGTTTTAAGGCAAAGTATCATAGCTTTATCTCGTAATGCTGTATTCTTAGTTTGAGAGCATAGATTTGGCTAGATCTTACGTTGTGGCGGAAGGTAAAGGGAATTTCCTTTTATACCGTGGTGCATTTTAAAAGTAACAACATTGTTTGGATGTCAGGAAGAAGAGAATAATGTTAGTTCTAAGCAGAAACAGGGTACTTTGAAACCGTCTTTAAAGAAAATCTCATCTTTTTTTAAACACAAAAAGTATTCTAACCACAAAACATTTTACAAGTTTTTGGGGGTTGACAACTACAGCGTTTAATCGATGGCGAATAAACAAGTCGAAAATATAGTGTCCGTACCATGTTTGCCGGGGAAGCCAACCAAAAGCTGCTGCAATGCTTCGAGTCGCCCATGCAGTTGATCTATTTACTCTTTATCACCTAAAAAGCTGTACTTTAACAGAGGAAAGCAGTGGTCAAGTAATTTTCAGATAGTAAATCTTTTCGTCGTTTGAATGCCATTTTAACCAATATATACCCCCCCCCCAAAGAAAAGAGAGAAAAGTACTAGTTTCAATTGACAGCGCCTAAGTACCCTAATTTCTTCGTTATTGGTCTTTGTCTTCGTGCCTTAGTCAGCGGCTTCAGCCGATTAGTTTCCCGATGAAAATGATACGCTCTGCAGTGACTTTGTTATTTTGCTTGAAGCAGGCTGTTGGAAAGTAAACCTGGTAATACAGTTAAATTTTCTGTTATATTTCAGCTAGTCTTTGTTGCAATGTCTGTCTTATTTCAGAATCTTCTAGCCAAGCTACGCCAAAACAACGATTTAATAATGTTTTCTTGATTATTCTTCAACCTAAGAGATGTTGTCACTAGGCAATATCTAATGTCATGCATTCATTTTATTGAATTAGTGTCCTAACAGTCATGGCTAATTTTTAATCTACTGCAATAAGGCTATCAATTTACCTTAGTGTCCTCAGTCTAAAGAAAAAAAGAAGATTGAAGCTTAGTACCATATTTTTTTTTTTTACCTGTTCAATAATAACGCAGATACAGATTTTTTGTATATCGGTCAATCTCGCAGTAACTCTTCTAAGGCGTATAAATATGTCCCCCAGGGGTTTGTTTTACTGTTGAATAGGACGAAAACATTAAAAAAGGATCTTTTTTAAGCAATCAAACACTTCGTGGTAATGAACTGCACCAGAAAGGTCCGTGTTCAAAGGACACTGTTGTCTTTAGAGGTTTTAAAGGGCGATAGCTACACTTTCATTTATGATAATATTTGCTTGTGTTAATTTTGAGATGATTATTGATCTTAATTTTTTTCCCTCCTTGCCCATGTGCCTGTCCTGAAGTTGGAAGACATCCAATTTAAAAGATATTTTTGCATTGTTAATCTTTTATTTATAATAAATAATCTCTAATAAGTATAAGATTTATCTTTTGTGCTAAAAGAAAAAGGTACTATATTCATATAGACTGGTTACTTAGTTTCTTACCTTTGTTCACTCTACCAGGTAACTCCTTAAATATATGAGTAATAAGCCCGTCAAGAATTGTCTTTTAAAAATCTCAGATAAGGGGTTTAGTAAGGTGCTACAATAGTTAAGTACAAACTTAACGTCAGCACGGTATTCCAATTGTAGACAAAATCAAGAGAAGAAGAATAATATTTCATTCTTTCTATTTTCAGATGCATATTGTTCTATTGAAAAGGACGAAGGTATCTTTTTCGGAGAGATAGCCCCACACGACGAACATTGATGTTTTGTATTATCTTTAACAATAAAACTAAATTGAAATTATTCATGGTGGAGAACCTTTGGTGATGTTTTTCAAGTAAATATTCATGCATATTTTACAAAACGAAATCTTGAATCAAAATTTTGCTTATTTCATTCAAAGCCTTGGATTTCAGGAGTAAAGCAAAGAGTATCGCCTCTAATAGTTTGTCTCACATGCTATAATAGATCTAAAGCTATAAAAAACACAAACGCAATCTGTGTTCAGAGCTTATAGCTTCCATATCCGTTCCCAAGTCTGTGTTGTTTTGTTGTCCTTTGTTGTGTCGCTTGTTTCAGGTCTTAAAGGTTACCAAGAGGGCGTGTTATTCTTATCTCCTCCGTTTGGACAGTACATGACAGTAAGATGTCTTCGAACTGTATTTTCCAATCGTGTTTAATCGTATTTGCTTTTGTTTACAGAAAAGCGGCTATGTCAAGCTGATGAAAATGAGAATTAAAAACATGTTGATTCCGATAGGCTCTTTTGCTGTGGCTTTTCCTTTTTTTTTTTTTTTTTTTTATTGTAAGAAATCAGAATTCAAAATTTTCTATATATGTTCCATGTTTTCAGTAGAATGCTATGACAGTTTGTAGTTTTCCTGGTCGTTTATTTCACTCAGGAATACTACTACTAACGTGGCCTAGCCATCTCAACCTTTCTTTCATTATAGCCCTAGAAAGCGGGATTGAACCACATATTTCGTACAACCTACTGTTTGAAATACGGTCAGTCAGCCGGCTACCCAGAACAATCCGTAGGCAATTTCTCTGGAAAACATCTAGTAAATTTTCATCTGCTTTTCGGAGCGCCCATGCTTCAGAGCCATCATAGGAACCCAGGAATAGGAATCCAGATACTCCAAATTGGCCAAAAAAACCTGCTGTAAAAAATAAAATATGCATAGAGCGAAATGATTCCAAAGCAGAACCATTTCTACTGTCAAGTACTAATATGTGTCGTAACGTGGTAGGCAAGAGGCTTCCTTGCGAGCATGCGTTTCCAAGACTAATTTTTGAAAGTGATTATGTACTCTCTAAATAAATTAAAATATTCTGTTCCAGGCTCTTTAGATGATGTAAATTCACAAAATTTTAAGGTTTTAAGACTAATCTAAATCTTTCGGTTAATTTTTTGGCCCGTTGATCATTATTTAAGACTGTTGTTTGGTTTAATGTTGTATTCTGTGTTCATTTTCGTGTTTAGAGGCTGATTTTTTTTTCTCTACGTGTTTCTTTTTTTCCCTCTTTTCCTTTTTTTAATCAGCTTGTTTTGGCTTTTTTTAGTACTTGTTCTTTTGAAAAGTTTTTGTCTTCAAATTTCTTATTACCCATCACAGAATCAACAGTGAAAAAGAAAACAGGTTAAAGAAATGCAAAAAGTGATAATAATGTGAATTCAATGATGAGTTTAAAATGAATTGTTGTTTATCGCACTTCCGTCAGAAGAACCTTTGTGGATTGTTTGGGAAACCACACTTTCGTAGAATAGAAAACATGATTTGAAGAATCACTATTCGGCACAGAATATGACTGAGATTAAAGGAAAGCTAAACTCTTGCGTGGTTTTGAGCTACAGAAACAATAGGTGACTAAGAATAGTAAGAAATCAGACAAATATATTTCACAATTCAAATTACGAAAGTTTGCTGACGATAGAAGCCTCGTGTGACTTTGCGTTTGTCAAGAAGAAGAAAGCTTTCTCTTATGGAGAAGAAACTGTTAAGCCTTACCTCGAAATGGTTGCTTAACATTTTGATAGAACCATCGAAAAGAAAAGCAGATAAAATTTCTGTGTAATGGCAGACTTTTACGAGCCGTACCGTGGAACTCTAATAGCATGTCTCGGCAATTGAAAGACCTCGTCCATTCTTGTACTTTCTTCTCATTGGTGCCGATGAATCAAAAGGTGAATGGGATGAAGTGTATTTGGGTGAATTTACCCGAAGAATTGATGATAACTTCAGTGCCTTTGAAAGACGTGCTTATAAATTTATTGTTATTATTATAAGTGGTATTTTAAATTTGCAGCATGTTATTATGGTGCTACTTCTGAAATGTGTGAATACAATTAAAACAAGACCTTCGAATAGACGAGAATTCCTAGAGAGTTTTGAAATGCTGGATTTCTAATGCGACGATCTTGCCCTTCATAGCGAGTTGCACTGACTTTCTAGAGGTCAGTAAAAAGTGTTGTTCATGATTTTCTTGTTCAGAAAGGAGCTTTTACCATCCATCTCATTGCTCTAAATTTGAAATGTAAGGGAAGAGCAAATCGTTTCCAAGTTTAGTAAGTGACATCAATGCATTCAAGCCGAAATTTAAAGCTGTTTGTCTCCCAGCTGGAAAATGATTATTTGAGCCGTTTTCGTACATAAAAGAACAAAGTGAATGCATTACTGATAAATATAATTTAGCAAAAATATTTATTCAGAAAAAATCCATTTATTGCAAGAGTTATTTTGACATCATTTTCAATGTTCAGCTGAAGAATAATGCTGCATATTTGCTTTTACAAATCTATATTCATTGTAGTGAACAACAAATAATAAAGTTGGGGAATAAACGCCAAATAGAAATTATTGACTCAAAAACAAATTCATCCTTAAAAAGGAAATTTCATGAGCTTTTCCTCTTCCCAGAGTGATTCTAACATGATTAACATCTGGCTACTATGTGAAAATCTCCTGGAGCAAAGAAAATTTACCCAGATTTTTGTTTTGTCGCTTTGGAACGTAAACAAACATTTCCAGCTAGGAAACTGACTAAAAGCAAAACAAGGCGAATGTCTTATTCAAATTTAAAAAATACACTGTTAGTATCAGTGACGCATTTATATCCAATTATTGAATAGCTTGCGAAATAAAAAAAAAAAACAAATTCAAAGATATCGTAATTAAGGTTAGTAAATTTAAGCAGATTAATAAGTATATTTTTTATTAAAGACCTTAGTTATGTAAAAATAACAATATATAATTTCTAGAATATGTAGCCATTGCAGCGTAAGAAAGATTTACGGTGGGTTTGGCCACCCTGGTCTGCCCAAACATTTAGCTCGCAACAGCGTTGCCGAGCTACGCTGAAAACAGCAATGGTAATACACTGCCACAGTTTTCTAGTTACGATAATCTGTCTATTACCAATACATTATTTGGTCATAAAGTGACAAATTATTTAACAAAGCACTCGCATGATTGTTATATCGTACATCCTCTATTTGTATCTAGATTTCATTTAAAGCTGTTATTTAGAAATATCCCAGTAATTATCCAAGGGAAAAAATTATAACTCTGGTATTTGGGAAACAAAACGCTTTTTGATACCAAAATTCTTAGGAAAAAAATTACTTATTTACCTATTCAAAATTACTCGGAATCACCCATGCAGAAGCACCCATTTTTCTGGGAAAAAAAGAAGTGAAAAGGGAAAAAACTCAAATTTTACGCTCTACAATATCTTCTCGATTAAAGATTCTTTCCTATAAATTTGAGTCCAAGGAAAACCAAAAATGGTATTAGAATTAAAACTTCTATCAGTTAGTACCCCGTTCCACCCTAGGTCGTGGTCGGAGAGATTAGGAAATTTTTTTCTTAATTTATGCAATATTTCTGGACTTGTAGGTTGTTTCTTCTTACCCAAGCCAGTAAAACTGAAAATAATGTCATAGCTGAAAAATTCCTCATTTAGTAGTTATGTAAACCATAAGGCGAGAAGGGGTGAAAATACCAATAGCGAGATGTTTCAATTAAACGGCAACATTTATCTGTCACTGTTGGATTCAATCACTTTTTGGCGGGCAATGTTGACCACGGCCAGTATATTCTAGACCAACAAGGAACATTTCAAGGATTTAGAATTATAATGGCTACGACAGTGGCCCAGAAACGGACTATTTTGAGCGTAGGTGGCCTGGAAGCTAGTGATACAATGCTCATAACCATCACTTCAGTATCATATATCGTTTTTAACAAGGGAAAAGTCATTAAAGATGACCGCAAGTATGAAGCGTTATCTTCGTTGCAAGTCAAATCAGTGGCTTCCTCAGACCGACTTTGATACATGTTTTTAGTATTTTTCCAAGCCTTTGTATGGTTATATGGATTTAGAGCAGATGGTAGAGCCTCCTACCCACTCGAATGTGGCAGATATACAGTCCTTATCTTTGCTCGATCGAAGTGCATTTGACTAGTCTCGTGTCTACTAAGTACTATTATTTGCTGGCAGACAAGCTAAGAATCAAAGAACAAAGCAAGCTATTACTTTTGATCAGCGCCTTTATTGAAATGCTATGGATGTAATTTGATGCGAGCCATCAACAATTTCAATAAAGAACATGACAGTGATGCTTAGCGGTTTTCAAAATTGAATGAGCTATTTAGGAGTCATTGGATACGTAATGGATGACTTTCAGACTTTATGATATAATGGATAAAGTTTATGCTCCGAACACCGTTGACAGTGACTGAGTGGCAAAGCAAATAGTGGAGCATACCTAGGGATGCCTAGGAGCATACATTGATTGATCGATGCAGGAGTACATCTTTTGGATTTGGTTTTATGTTAGATTTTCAAGCTATGCAACTACCCCAAATGCGTTATGAAGACGAAATAATGCTCTACAGATTGTCGGCAGAAGGGGCTAGCTGATAATGTCTGGCTAATACTAAAATTTAGGAGTAAAAATGAAAATAAAAAAACTGGTTGATTTCCTTTTTCACATAGGATCAGTTTTCACATGGGACGCAGTGATGTCTCTCCTTTTTTTGTTTTTTCTGTTGCTGCTAGTGGGGCACTAAGAAAATTCTAAGGCTATTTCCAGTGTGAAATTTATTCACTATACAAGAACAGGACCTCGTTTAGATAAAGTTTGGCAATATGCTCCTTATTTAAACTTAAGCTACTATGTGATAGAGATAACTCTTGTTTGGACGAATAAAGTAGACCAATGGCTGTTCATTAGTGCTCCCCTCCTTCACTGCCATTTCAAACTTTGTGATGTTTTATTATTTAAAACGCAATTTGTGAAAATGCAAGTTGGATCGAAGTAAAAACAGCACCAGTGGAATCGCCATCGTCAAAGACCTCATGCAGGGAAGTTACAGCCCCTTGCCTGTAGCAACAAAAAACAAATTATAGCATGTGTATCTCTGTTTTCCTTTTGTTTCTTTTTTTTCATCCATGGCGGGTTACTGGAGCATCATAGAGAGCAGTTTAAGTGCTCATTTTAAAGGAAGTGGCTATATCTAGCGCCTTTTTTACGTATTAACATTATGCTGTTGATGAAACCAAAGGCAATTTTCGACATCATCATAACCAAGATAATTTAACACACATATCTTCTGACAAAAATTTCTCTCAAATTAGGTCTTCTTCAGTTACTTCTTCAGGATATGATGTCATAGTTAAGGGAATCTACTGGCTGATTCCTTGAGTTGGCTCTTTACTAGATCCAGTTAAGAAAAAGCTGAAGCCGTTTTCCTGTGTGTGATTTATTTTCTACAAGGAACTAACATATGTCCACAGTAATTAAAAATAAAGATCACACCATCTAGCAATGTTTAGACTTAATTTCAGGCAAAATTTAGGGATATGATTATAGCAGACTTACGCCGACTGTCGCCAAATTGTAGAAGGTGAGGTTTTCTTGTAAAAAAAACGTCATTGAGTTTTATTGCTACATCTACTGTTGTTTTTTTATATTTTTATTGGGCAGTTATCAAGTGGTTTACGCACAACCAAAAAGGTGTAACGTGGAAGTGATCAGAAAAGCATAAAGATTATCTGGATAAAGTTTATCCTTCTATTCCTTAGGATGCAATGTTGAGAAGAAGGGAGTCGTTGCTGCAGATTGTCTCGAACTCCAATTGCACTTATTTTTCTTGGGCCTTGGATAAAACAACACGAGATGTGAATAAATTTTTCTAGATTTTTAGAGTTCAAGCTTGTAGGATTTGTTTATATTTTGTTGCTAGGAAGACTAGATCATTTAAATTATGAATTAATGTTTATGAAGAGATAGTATTAGGTGAAGAGAAGATCCAACGATTAGATAGCTTTTCTCGCCTAGGTAGTGTTATTGGTAAAGGTTTGTTGATACTTTGAAGATGTATAGCAATGGCATAGGATGTTGTTCCGTAGTTGAACAAAAGGCTGGAAGAACAGGAGGGCAAATTTTTGAACTACTTTGATGCTAAAAGTCAAGGTAAACAGAGTTACCTAGCATGGTTTTCAAACGTGGATGCTTCGAAAGGTTGGGGAAGATATGATCTACTTTTTGGGAGCGGATAATTTAGGTACTCGTTTGAACGACCATATATAAACAATAAGCTTTACGAAAAGCATGGTTCGATCCCACTTTTCACGTCCACAATGGAAGAAAGTTTATAATACTGAGATCATGTATTACGTACGGATGGTGATAGATCATATTGGTCAAATTTTGCTTTTTGGCAATCCTTATGGGTCCAAACAAAAGCAGAACGCCCCCAAATTGAGTAGGAAGAGAACATCAGAAAGGTTTTGAAAAATTTTATGTGGAGGAGTAAAGGGTGAGCTTTCAGAAGATGTGCTGAGGAGTATGTGTTGTTCTAAGGAGGCTTGGCGCTGTAATGAGTTTTCAATAATGATATTATTTGAAAAAGAAATGTTAAAGCATTTTTGGTCTTCTGATATCTCCGATGTCGAACGAAGTAAACACACCTGTGAAAATATGAGCAGTGGATACAGGTCCACTGAAGGAGTTTGTATCATTTTAGACTTTATTTTCTTCATAAAGTGACTGATCACCCTTAACATGAATGTTAGACATATGTTCGCCTTGTTCATTACTTGAAACTCTGTTTTTATTGCAGAAAGGAAATACATCCATTTAAAAAAAGTAAATAAACTATTTATTTTTCAATTCTTTAAATGGGCCTACTTTGAATGTTAAAGAATAACTCAGTTCCTAAATCAAATGCTATTACATGTTCGTTTCTTAACTATCTTTGAAAAGTGTATCTACTATAGAAATTGTACATACCCACACACAAAAATTGATATTCTTTACGGGCTTTTATTGTTGGTCATACACTGAATAGTTGCAACATCAAATACCTTCAGCATAATTTACTGAATTTTGTAATCTTGTTTCTCCCCACAAAAGTTTTGCTGCCCTTCATTAATTTTAGATTTTCCGACTTGTTCATTTCTCTGGCTCAATAGTTTACATTTAGCTTGGGAATGTCTTTTTCCTTATATTTACAAATACTATTTTTCTCTAATAGTTCTACGCCGAATGCTAATATTTAAATATCATTTCGAATAGGAGACCAACATTCATATTCAGTTACAACGCAAAGCTTTACTGCAATTAATGCTCGACTCTGATCGTATTCAATATTTTCCTAGGCTCCTAACAAATCAGAAATAATTGAAGTTACTGCTTCGTAATTTATGCTAGTAAAATGTGGAAGATTGTCTTAGATTGGAGTTAGTACTTATGTAAATGAACTTATTAAGAGGTTTTCATGTCAAATTTCTTCTCCGTGTGTTTACAACCGCTGAACGATATTAAATTCTTTTGTTTACAACAAATGAACTTCTATTAAGAAGTTTTCATGTCAAATTCCTTCTCCGTGTGTTTACAACCGCTGTAATATATGTGTGAAGAATATTAAGTCTAAGAATTCTGGACGCAAATTCACTTCTTTTTTTTTCTTTTGTCGCTTAAGACTTTGAGACTAATTAAATAAAAAAAAACTAGTTTTTTTAAATGAAAGTAAGGAGAGACATTAAAACTTAAAACGAACAGAAATTACTCCGTATATGAAATGGGTTGTCCCCTCCGCAATCCCTCGCTCTTTACGCTATAGCTTTTAATTGTTTTAAAAAGTAGAATTGTGGCAAAGAGTCAAACTTTAGCATAAAGAGAGAGGGATTGCGGAGGGGACAACCCATTTCATATACGGAGTAATTTCTGTTCGTTTTAAGTTTTAATGTCTCTCCTTACTTTCACTTAAAAAAACTAGTTTTTTTTTAATTTCTGAACGTTTTTGAATTAATGCATGTGTGATTTTGGCTCTCCGCACATAAATTATTGAAATGAAATTTGTATATTAATTTTTTTTTGGCTAAATGGCTTTCTCTTAGTTTTGATCAGACGATTTTGAGAAATAAGGGGTGGGGAAGGAGGCCTAGCTGCCCTCCAATTTTTCGGTTACTTAAAAAGGCTACTAGAACTTTTAATTTTTAACGAACGTTTTTATTAGTAAAAATATGCGTAACTTAAGAATTAACTTACGTAACAAACTTTTATATTCTTATATTTTTATTATGTGTACGAGGGGGTTTGTACCCTCGTTAATACCTCGCTCTTTACACTAAATCGTAAGTTTTGTCACAATTATTTAAGAATGACCCCTGAATCCGAAAGGCCGTAGAATAAATAGTTGAAATTACTAAAAATACTTTAGCATAAAGAGCGAGGTATTTATCTCCTCTTAAATACCTCGCTCTTTATGCTAAAGTATTTTTAGAACCCCTCATATGCGTAATAATCTCTGTTCGTTTTATATTTCAATGCTATTCCTTTTTTCAATTGAAAAAACGTTTTCATGTTTATTTTTTCATTGTGTTTTTATAGTAATGCTGGAAAATCCTGCGCCCTTTTCATTGAATTTTTCTTCCCCCATGACATATTCCTCCAAGGAAATATCCTCCCACATAGCCCCCTCCCATCAACCCCACCCCCAAACCAAAAAATCCCCCTGAAAACGTCTGTACACTTCCCAATAACCATTACTATATATAAACACTGGTCAAAGTTTGTAACTTGCAGCCCCTCCCCCAGGGATTGTGGGGGAGTAAATCATTCCCAAAGACATAGTTATTATGGTTTTCGACTATGCGAAACAAAATGGCTATCTCAAAATTTTAATCCGTTGCCTTTTGGAAAAATTAGCGTGGGAGGGGGCCTAGGTGCCCTCCAATTTTTTTGATCACTTAAAAAGGGAACTAGAACTTTCCATTTCCGTAAGAATGAGCCCTCTTGCGACACTCTAGGACCACTTGGTCGAGACGATGACCCCTGGGAAAAAGAAAAAAAGAAAACAAACAAAAAAACACGCACCCGTGATTTGTCTTATGGCAAAAAATATGAAATTCCACATTTTTTTAGATAGGACCTTGAAATTTTTGCTAGAGGGTTCTCAGATACGCCGAATGCGATGGTGTGTTTTCGTTAAGATTCTATGACTTTTAGGGGATGTTTCCCCCTATTTTCCAAAGTAAGGCAAATTTTCTCAGGCTTATAACTTTTGATTAAAAAGACTAAATTAATTGAAACTTATATATTTAGAATCAGCGTGAAAATTCGATTCTTTTTATGTACCTTTTAGCATCAAAATTCCGTTTTTAGAGTTTCGTTTACTATTGAGCCGGGTCGCTCCTTACTATAGTTCGTTACCACGAACTGTTTCATAATTTACTCCGGGTTAGCCTATTCTTGGTACATGGAAATATCCAGAAATCCTGTTTTCTATCAAATTTGCCGAACTAAAAATTTTATACGTATCCTAATAAGTAGATTAAAAAAGCCGTATAAAAAAAGTTGTTTAGTGTTTAGTTCCGTTTGTGTTGAAAAGCAGAATAAAACTGTCAAAATACCAAACAACACATCAAAACTGATGAAATATCAAGTTATATTGTCGTATTTCTTAGTCTTTTCGTTGTATAAGAGCCCACAGGGAGGGAACCAAAATGTCCATGCCATGGCAGTAGGCCCGGGTGATTATTATATAAAATCTCTTTCCCTGGTTTTTGTTACTTAAAGAACATTTAAAACATAAGAATTTACTATAAATAAGCAGATTATTGATCAAAGTTATTAACATGGGCTTTATTATCGTAGCTATTTTCTTTTTTATTCCAAAGTGATTTTTTTGTCACTGGGGCTTGATGCAGCAAGTATTTCAGGAGCTAGAATGTTACCTAGGAAGAGTGAGACAAAGACTGCCAAAAAGGTTATGTATAGACTAGGTTATGTATAGACTAGTTGTGTATGGACTAAAATGGACTAGTTGTGGGCAATCAAGTCATGGCTAATTGTAGAAAAAGCCAAGACAGATAGTCCGATTGATTGAAAACAAAAACCTGGGATTGATTCCCCCCTTATTAGGCTTGTATAAAAAGAAGCTTAGTTAATTTGTTAATAGATAATGCAATCTGAGCGGCCTGATTTTGCTTTTCATAATTTCCTGTCATAGTTTCCATAATTTGCTACTGAAGTATTATTTTTCATCATATTTTGGTATATATCATTAGGATTAAACTAAATTCACTTCTTTGGTGTGATTGCTATAACACGTAAGTACCTAAATTAGTAATCAATCATATCCTTGAACACACTGCCTTTCCATTTGCAATAAAAACGAAAAATAAATATAATAACGAGTAAAGATTTTAGCTCAAAAACTGAATTAAAAAAAATATATACAAATACTGATATAAGTCCAAATATTCAAGTTTCATATCTGGAAGTCTCTACCAACGGGAAAAAGAGGGGAAAAAAATTAGATTAAAAAAAAACACATACTATTAATAACATAAAAAGATGAAAAAACTCACAAATACTACACAGCAAAAAAGAAAAACGTAAAGAACTTACGTATGATATACTATAGTTTTCTTTTTTAAAACAGGATCAGTCTGATGATCAAACACAAGTTAGAAAAACTGCCGTATAATAGACAACACCCATACATAATATTATATAGCAGTTTCTTCACTTGTGTATGTTTGTTATCTGATTCGTTTTGGAAAACAGCATCTATAGTTTATCATATGCGTGTTCTTTTCGTTTTTTACTTCTTTTTTTTGTTCAATGTTTATGCCTTTCATATCTTTAAGTGGTATGTTCTTTTGTGTCTTTTTGTGCAATTGTTTTCCCGGTTGATACAGGCTTCCAGATGTGAAGTTGACTTTTTTTTAGTATTTGTTGTAATTGCTTTTCAATTTTACTGTAGTAATTAAAGTTAAACCGTTATCATATTTTCATTTCATTTTAATTAAAGAGTTTTTTTTTAAGAAGAGAAAGAACACACTATATAGCAATGCTTAAACATACAACTTAAATATAATGACAGGTATATAGGAAAGCACATAATCAAATTCTGTACAAAAACATTACACTTCACATCAACATTCGGCTTTCATAAGTCTGTTAAGGAACAAGCTACGTCTTGATTTCTAGATGTTGAGCAACTCACTTCATTTTCTTATTCTTGCTAATGAAGTCCATCATTATGGAATGTTAAAAGAAGAAAAACTGGTGCCAGAACGTAAAACGTGGCTGTACTGATTCTATTCTGAGATCCTTGCTGCATCGCCTCTGGGGATTCACCTATGAGCAGAAAAGGTAATTTATGTGGCGGGATGTCGCTACAGCATTTATATGTGGCCTAAAGACCCGAAGAAGATAAGTCGTGGAAAAGCCGTACAAAAGAAGATTTTCGTATTGACGAAAGAGTTTACAAATAAAACAGACTGCCGGTCAATTTGAAATACTCACTCATGTTAAAATAAACAAGTACTGTTGGGTTATAGGGTCTAAGAGTTCTGATGGAAGCATTATATAGAAATATAAACCGTATATAGCACCTGGCTTCTCCTTTCACAGGTTTGATAAAAAAATTTAAAGTTTCTAGTACCAAATGTGTCAAATTGCACCTAATTCCACTTTATATAGTGTTTGGAATCTTTGAAAGCCTAGAACACGATTAAACCTGTCAGTGCACGGCTTTCCATCAGCATTATCCATAATTGTATGTTTACTATGTTTATTTATTGTTAACAAATAACGTCTCACTGTGTTCATTTTAAGCTAAATTCACATGTGTGAACCCGAGGAAAAGGCCAGCTGTAGCGGGTTTCTCCTGTGCTAAGGTTTTCAATGTTAAATCGCAAGCTTTGACCCTTTTTTATATTTTGTATCTCTACAATAATATCGTAAACCAATGGGCCAAATTGAATTATGGGTGTTTTTTAAGACCAACGAAAACACGGGACGAAAAAAGCAAACATTTCGGAAGACAGGTTTTCTTTCTTTCACGCTATCAGATTAAATTAAAAGAAAATCAAACATTGTGGAAAGCCAACAAAAATAAAAACTAAAATAGGAAGAATTAGAAATCCAAAAACCTAACAAATGGAAAACCAACAGAAGTGACAAACAAATAAAAACAACAATTAGCAGAACTGAAAACCTAAATAAAAAAAAATGGAAAACTAATTAAGAGAAGGTGCTAACAGTGGCGAAATGAAAAATATAATGCAAAATACTGCAGTAAAAACTACAAGGGATTACTGGCTAACCCTAAAATGGGACGAGATTTTTGTGCGATACGTAATATCATTACGTAAATTTAAGTCGGAAGAACAGTTATGCTTTGCATCAAAAGTGAATATACTGCATATGCAATGATTACAAGACAGATTAAGTGCATCAGTGAAATATATTGAAGAAAACGATCTAAGTCGATCTATAAAAAGCAGTAAGTTTGTTACTAGCGAGTAACAAACTCATTTTGTTGGGAAGAAGAACCCGGTCTATGCTTCAATTGATGGAATAATAAGAGAGTCCAGTTTTTACAACATCGCTGTGAAGATATTGACTACTGTGATTATAAACCTACTGAATTTTGTTTGGCTGTTACAGAAAGTGTTTCTTCATACGAGAATTTAGTGTGCGGCATTTTTTCAAATAAGCAAATTGAAATACGTGAATTTGTAATATAAATCAAAATAGTACCATTGACTTTACGAAGAGATATAATAAAAATGAAGTTACATTATTGTAGAAAATGTTACTCTGACTTTGAATGCCAAGATGAATACAAGCTTAATCCTGACGAGCTGCCGCAACTTATCGTTTCTAATGATTATCTATACATGGAAAAAGAAAATGTAAAGGACCGAGAGTTTTGTACATACAAATTTTATTAATAAACAAATTTACAAATATTTTTGAAACATTTCACTCTTAGGGCAATGAAATTTATATGATACAGGTATGAAAGGGTATTTTTTATCTAGAAAGTCATTCAATCGATGACTGTTGCCATAAATGCTAAGAAATTTGCTGTAAGTCTATCTGTGACATCGAAAAATAAAATATAATACTGCATGAAAACCACGCCTTTTGGTTGATAAATATTGTACTTGCTTCCAACTTTGAATAATACATTTTCCACTTTGCTCAAGAAATTTTGTAATGTGAGGTGCATATAACGTATACGGTAGACAAAATGGATCAAAAATTCAAAATTCTTCGCTGTTTGAAAGATTTATAGCCAATGCCGTTTACAGTTGATGGGTTACTATTAATAATAATAAGGATATTGTTAAAGCTTTGAATATGCTCAAAGAAATCCGAGGGTAAGGATTTGAATTTGGACATGTAAGGATCCAAATTGAATACCTTGAGTATTTGATTTGTGTTCATGGCGTCAAGTATAATAGAACACTGGCTTCGGGAGTGATTTCTCAATAAGTTTCAAATTGATTTGGCTAGATTATTTCAATACTCTCTTACAATGGCTCGGCAAAATTACTCTCCCCGTTCGCACAATGGTCATATCTTGAGTGCCAGACAAGTCTAATACAATGATACCATGATTCTTTGCAAACATTTTATCTGTTATATCATCTTCAAATAGTTTTGAATCTCGATCAAGGGGTTGTATTGTCGATTGATATAAGGTCATGTAGGATTTATGGTATAATATATTATAGAGTGGAAATCCATTTACTTTACGTACAAGAGATGAAAGTCCAAACAGTTCATATTTATGTGGATAATTAGTCCATGATCTAACGGCAATGACACTTCTTAAAAATGCCAAAGAATTTTTTTAGGGGATTTCAATTTGATAATGACAAATTGTTGTAGTTACGTCTACCCGTAGCAATATTTCGTTTACTCGTGATCGTATGAGGAACCAACAGTTTGATATTAATTCCATTAGCTCTGAATTTTTCAATGGCCAAAGCAACAGAACTTATAAAATGTTGCTTTTGTACATGAAGTATTGTCAAGGTGAGAGAGACTGTTGCATCAGGTGCAGTGCCAACTACTTTTTGCTAAATAAATTGGACGGTACAAGTTTTAGCTTTATATCAATCTTAGCGTTAGGAGGCAACCATTGAGGTAAATTAAATATCTCCTGACTTATTTTCCCAATCAAGTTTAAATCATTAGTTATCAAAACTCTTAGTATATTGCTAGTGTCAGTGTCCATTTATATTCATATCCAATAGCCGTACCCTTCAATTTCTTATAAGACATTGGAGTCATCAACATGAATTGTATATAACTTGCCTAATTTGAAAGATTGTTGTTTTTGCTCATCAACATATCATTTATATAGACACTGATTTGTCTAAGCAAATTGTGTAGTACACAGTTTTCATAGGATAACCCCTCGGCAGCATTTGTTTTTTCATTGCTATATTTTTGACAACGACATGTAAATCTATAAATGTGGAAGACAAATCTGTGAAATAATCTTCAGTGGAATAAATTTGAAAACGTACGTTTTCAGAGAGCGGTTATTGTGGATAGAATTGTTCATAGTAACCATGTTTTACACTCACATCAACATTTTCTGCATTGAAAAGATTAAAGATGAGTTGACTGAAGGATGAAATTCTTTATGCGGTATATATGCCATTTCTAAGAAAAGAAATTCTTTTTCGACCTAACAATTTTTACTTTTGGTTTCTTTTCTTCATAAGGTGTTTCTCCCGCTTTTGAAAACTTTTCTGCTTTTTCATGATTTCAATAGCTCATCGAGGAATCGCGTGCCGGACCTGAGATTTTTTGAAACACCTTCTTTAAAATTCTTCCCAGAGCCCCATTTACGTATTGTATTGGATGGAAAGTCTACTGCCACCGGTGCAATATAATTTTTAGCCAGGGATAATGCAGAGCAAAACAACTTCGCAAACCAATTGCTGAGACCGTAACCGGACATTGACGGAAGACCCCAGTAATAGTCCATTTCATGACCCAATTGTCGTGTTCCAAGAGTAGCAACATAGCAATCAATATCAGGACAAACAAGAGTGTTTTTCTATTAGCCATCTCACTAAATAGGTAAAAAATGACATTTAATCACAGCCAAACCTTTTGTTATTGCTAGAGGATTGCGAAATTCGCTTCTTAATGTTAACTGACAGAGATCTTAATACGAAGTGTTGAATGGAATATATTGGAGGTGCTTTATATTTTTGTAGTGAATGTGTTCATGAGTGGTTTCTTGTTCAAGAACACGAAGAAGGGGGACATTGGTATTACCGACTCTCGATGCCTCGACAAAGGATGTGTAAAGAAAAACACAAATTGTCTGGTGAGAAGCCTGGGGAATAGTGTACACAAATAGCTTGTTCCATGCCACTGATGCTTCCAGCACTTTTACCCTCGATTATATTCCGTTTGAAACCAAGAACAACTCTCATATTATCGTTGAGATGAATCGTCTCATTCTCTATGGGAGAGCTAATGTAAATTTTCCTCTGTTCCATTGAATAGTTGAATTTGAAGGCACCATTTATACGAGCCGAGACTCTTCTATTGATAGCACGATACCAATCGGTCATACTACCATATTCATTGTATTTTAAAATGAGATGTGTGTATATATCAGAGTTAAGTGATTTTATCCATTTCTCTTCCTTGCCATACACTGGCCAATCGTTTGGTCTTACTTTTATATCATACAAACGATCTTTTCTCAGGATATCATATGTATTTTTAAAAATACAATCAACAAGAGTAACTTCATATTTACCCTCAAATTTGATGGATTGGGAGAGTTTTGTCTAAAAATCGCTTGTTTTTTTTCAAATCATCACAGAGGGGGTCAGAAACATTGGACATGAATGTCACATAAAAATCATTAGAGATTGTGAACGTCTTCATTGGCAATCCAAGAATCAGAATCAGAGTTGAATCCTAGCCAACGAACAAGCAATTGTCTCTTACCCTTGCGAGTTCAAGTCTTTAGTATCTTGTCAATTTGATTTATTCCAGTGGTTTTAACTTTTGCAATCCATAACCATAAAAACCGCCAGGAATCTTGTTATCTTTCATATCACGGTGACGATACGTATCAGGTTTAGTGTCTAAGACTTTTGACACTTTAAAAAGTTCAGTGGACCGCAAGTAATTCTCTTTTTTAAATATTACTTGTTTGATTGATTCGAACTGTATCACCAACATTAGATTTTCTATTCACAACCTATTCATAGCAATATTATTTAAGAAAAATTTCAAGCGTAATGTTAGTTTGATGAGCTTCAAAAGGGCTAACGTTGGACAGCGATCGCTAAGCACGTTGATTATAAATCAACATGATTTTATCTAAGTCTTAAATAAAAGCAGCAGTATTGTTCAGTGTAAAATATCTTGGGATTAAACGTCGAATTGTTCTTATCAAACGTTCAGCCAATGCCGCCTTTATCGAGCTATGACTATGAAATTCATTCCCCTGATCTGTTTGATTTTTCCTTAAAAATCTCATTCAGGGACACATTCAAGGTCTCTAGCAACTTATTGCCTCTTTGTGAACGCAATGTATTGGCTTATACATAGCCACTAAAAATACTGACTACAAGTAAAATATACTTGCACGACCTATTATGACGTCTTTGAATCGCTTCCAGAGTCAAAATATCTGCTTGTTATTTATGTAAGGGGAAAAGGGCTTTAATTTTCGACAATGATTACCACGAAATCTATGATTTCGATGAAGAGATTAGCTGGGTTCATTCTGTGAATACTCTGTTGCCAACTTCTTTTCAGTTCCAGCGACCCTAGAAAGTGAGGTGGGGCTTATGAGTTATTTATAACACATAAACTCTTTTCAAAACGTGAGCTATCTTGAACATAAATACGGTGTGAAGTGTCTGCTACCCTTGTGCTTGCTAAATGTGTTGGAAAGACGCTTTTGTTTAATACTCTCTAAATCATTAGCTCGCTTGGCGTGCTATCCGAAAAGCGATATTTCTTTTGATATCTCTCCAAATTCCCTTAACCGTTTTAAAACTTATTTGTTGCCAATAAAACTCTTAGGAAAGTTTGATGACTTTAAAAATTTATACAAATGATTTTATTGCAATAAAATCTGATATCATATCAATTTAATTGTAACTCTTGGCATGGAGTATAACTTCATTCTTTTTGTCTTCAATTTGTATGTTTTCATTTTCAACGAAATAAGTTAAGAGTCTTTTACTTTGCTTACGATGAAAATGAGGCATTAAGTCTGCAACACTCGATGAAATTTTAGATAAATATTCTTCATGTTTTGGCGTTTTCAAAGTTTCAGAACTTTCAGAAGTTGGAGCTTGATCAATGACATTTACTTTCAGTGATCTTTCACAGTGGGGTTTACGCTTATGGTCACGTCGAAGGGTATTTTGAAGAAGAATTATTTTTTGGTCATTGGCAGTTGTTCCATTGTTGTAATGTATCAAGATTATCATGAAAGTGCTATTTTGTTGAAAGAGCGAATTTAATTGGCGTTAATTTGTAAGGTTTAGAGAATAGTGTTTACAAGTTCTGCAATTATCGGTAGTAACAATGAAAAGAAACTACCACCTGGTTTGAACAACTCGTTTTCTATGAAAATCTTTTCCTTTCTTTTCGCAAACTAGGGCACGTACAAGGGAACAATGTTGCTTTGTTTGTTGCCTTAGACCTACTGGCAACTGAGCATTGCCTTCAATTGTATTTATAGAAAGCTCAGATAGGAGATTTATGAATTTATTGTCAATGCTGTGTTTAAATATTGCTTTCCCAAGCAACGGTTTTGAATTACCCAGGACGGAAAATAAATATCTGTTTTCATATAGTTTCTTCAGCGTCATTATGGCGACTAATGATCTTTTTTACTATTTACGTGTAGATATACTGTAATTTCATTATCAAAAATATTCATGACCACACGTAACTCTTCGGGTGTGTTTTGATAGAGATCGAATAGAACGTATCCATACGGTGTATTTGTAGCATGATCGTATGCCGGGAGTAAAAATTTTGATTCACCGGAAAATATTGCTTGCTTAAGGTTATAAGAGAATTTGAATCGTGAACAACCCTATAGATTATGTAGTAAGTACAATTCAATGCAAGTGTTCTCATACATTTGCTCTGGTGAAAGAAATTATGGAGTAGAACAGTTGCAGAAATGTTTCATGTTGAGACCAGACCGTGAATAATTCTAACATCAATCCTGAGACCATTCTTCAATTGATTCAGCTAAATCAGCAATAATCACCCATGAGTTTTGTGCAATAATATTAAACATATCAAATTCTCTTATGAATTTTATTTCTGGCGCAATGGTCTTTATTTTATCATAGAATTCTTGCGGCAAACTATAGCAATAAAAGATATTTTTTGGATTTTCTAAAAACATTTTATCACGATTTCGAATTATTTTCGTTAAAAATGTCTTTTTAACAGATATTGATTGTCCGCAAAGAAACGATCTAATATCAACTAACCGAACGTTAAAAGTGTCGTTTTGTCAGATATTGATTGTCCGCAAGGAAACGATCTCAATTACAACTAACCGAAATTAATATCCAATGGTTGAATAAATGCTCCAAAATAGAATACATGGTTTCTTTAATACATAATCAAATGAACTACACATAATACATTTATATAGGCAGTGGTGATTAAGAAACAAAGTTAAAATGCACTTAGAAATGGCCACCCAGAGGGATGGATGTGACTGGATCCCCCGGAGGAAACGATAGCCAGAATGATGGCAAGAAAAAGTTGAGGGTGGGGACGGTTATGGTGGATCTCATAGATTCAGATTCATTTATTCAAAAATTCATATTCATCAAAATCTTCAACTTGCCCAAAATGGAGAGACAGGCTCGACTACTGGGCAAGACATATAAACAAAAATTTAACAATCCTCATTGATACAGAACAAACAAAAAATGAACCACTATTTCATCAATAAAATAAAAAAACAGTATCTTTAATGAGAGTATTTAAGGTGGAGTAAGTGGAGTGAGGCCAAAATAAAATAAAAAATAAAAAAAAATTTACCAACCGTTCTTGCAAGCAGATTCCATTATATAACTTTTTAATCGTCTCTTGTAAGATCCTTTTGGTAACTCAACAAATTTATTTAATGAATATTTGTTGGCTATTGATGGGATCATATACCGGAGGTTGAAACGGGATCTTTCATTTTTTACCAGAGGTAGTTTGTATGGGTTGACACATCTAGTTATCAGTGAATTTTGATGTTTGGACAGTAAATTCTGGTCAAAAAAGATATTATGTACATGTTGAATCTTAAAAAACCAATTAGATAATAGCAGATGAGATTTCTGTGTAAGAGTCATTATGTCTAGAAACAGGTAAGAAGTAAGTGTTTCAGAGTGGATATCTGTACTCCTCGGGTGTTGTAAAAACTTATCTAGAATTCGAATAGTTTTGTTTTGCAGGGTTTGTAGTGGTTTAATATGTGATTTAAAAGTCAGCAAAAATATAGCTGAGCAATATTGAATGTGTGCATCAATTAGGCAAAAATATAGGATTCTTAGAACCTTATATGAGAATAAAAATTTTAGTCGGTGGAGCAAACCTATATTTCTTGATAATTTTAGTCTCAACAACGAAATATGTGTTTTAAAATTCATGGTAGGGTCAAAAACGATACCTAAATATTTTCCGTGTATACTATTTTGATTTCATGAATAGTATCAATGGTAATTTCATTCAGAGAAATATTTTTCAACTTTTGATTTGATCTTCCATAAATAATAAATTCTGTTTTAACAAAAATAGGGACAAGTTTGTTAATTTGGAACCAATTCGTGATGGAATTTGCAACTTCAATCAGTTTTTCTTTCAGTACATCTAATGTTGGTGCTTTTAAACTTGCTGCAGTATCATCCGCAAACATAATTGTTAATGCATTTTCAGGAGTAGATTTAGGGAGATCATTTATATATATTAAAAATGAGGTCCTAAAATTGAACCTTGCGGTACACCGATATTATTATTCGATGTCTCAGGCGAATATTCACCATCAATATCTACCACAAACCTTCGATTGTGCAAATATGATTTGATTAATTTTAAAGGTACTCCTCTTATTCCCGTATTTTCAAGTTTTTTAAATAGAATTTCGTGATTTAAAGTGTCGAAAGCTTTTTTAATATCAAAAAACAATGTAGCTGCTAAACAATCATCATCTAAAGCATCATTAATGAAAATATCTGTTGTGGTGACAGCATCTTCTGTCGATCTATCTTTTAAAAAACCAAACTGGAACTTCGAAAAAAAAAATTATCTTTTCCAGAAATGATGTAAGTCTATATTTCATTATTTTTTCAAAACCTTTAGCCAGTGGGGAAAGGAGTGCAATAGGACGGTATTTATTGGTATCTTGAGCCTCTCCTTTTTTAAATATAGGGATTATTTTAGCCTTTTTCAGAAGTTCAGGGAAGACACCATTTTTTATGCTCGTATTTATAACATGTGCAAGAGGTTCATATATTACTCCTGATATTTTCTTTAAAAGATTTGTCGATATATCATCTACTGAAGCCGAATTTCCTCTCTTTAAATCACTAATAGCGTTTTGGTATTCATCAAATGATACTGGTAGCATATGCAATGATTTATCTTCGTTTTGGGGCAAAAATCGTGTATAATCTTATGACTTATCCAAAAGATCTCTAACCAATTCTTCACCAATTTTACTGAAATGCTTAGCAAATAATTCTGCGATATCCTTTTTTTCAGTTGATTCATTAGCGTCATTTCCATTACTAAGAAAAGTCGGTATTGCTCTTGGTTTATTTTTATTTAATTTATCACGAAAGATTTCCCACATTTTCTGCTGGGACGTAGCTGAAGATATTTCCTTCTCATAATAATTTCTTTCACTTTCTCTCAATGTTCTAGTCAGAGTATTTTTGTACAATTTAAATTTCTGGATGTTTTCATCAGACGGATAGTTGCATTTAATTTTGTATAGTCTATTTTTTCATTAATACATTTTAACAGTCTCGGGGATATCCATGGTTTTTGTGGCATTGACTTGGGTGTTTTCCTTTTAACTAATAATAATGACAAAAAAAAACACTAATAATGACAAAAAAAAAGAAAAAAACACAATTTATTCGACTGGTGGGACGTTATACCACTTCTTTTTTTGTTTCACTCCGTCTTGGTTTATGTAGCATAATGTGGGTGGTACCGTGGGTTGGATCCATACAACAAAACCTTTATCCTTCATTTCTTTCTTTTTTTGATTCAGCGCAGCGCGAATCTCCCTGCAGGTTTTACTAACATCATCACTGAAGAAAACTCCATTGTATTCAAAGTTTGTCGCTTTATCAAGGTCTTTTTTCCAGGGCTGGTCACGTAATTGTTTATTCGCGTGAAGTACCGAGAATTTGTCATCCAAGTTCATGAGTCGTATTTTCACAAATTTGTCATGTACTTCTTTAACTTCAAAATTAATTTTTAGTTGTAAGAAGTTTACCAGCAAATGTTCCATTTTCGTCGAGGCCTCAGGCACTGAGGCAGCCTTTAAATTCCAAGCAATAATGTTGTCTTTCTTTTCCAAATTTTATAATATGAGGACCTTATCAGTGAGAGGGCCTAATCCATGGGTTTATTTTTTTCTTGTATGTTTTAATTCTGCCTGAATCTTTGTTATTGTATCCGAGTGGGTATCAGTTATGATTTCAATATCATTCACTTTGGAGGTTAGACCACTAATGTCTGAACGGATTTCGGATAATTCAGATCTCAAACCTTGTATCTCCTCCCGCGTTGCTTTAACTGTTTCTAAAATCTGATGGACCGAATTGGTCTGCGCATCAATCGAATCACGTATTGTCCCTTCGGCTGTTGAATCTTGCACAGATAATCGTGTGGATTCCATATCATTACGTCTCTTTTTCCTGGTCATAATAACTATTCACAGGTGTTCACAAGATTAGCATAAAAAAGTCAAAATGCGCGCTCTCAGATACTGAGATGTTAACTCGAGGACAGCATTGAATGAAGTAATTGAAATGAACATAGTATAACATCAAGAACTTTTTACAACATTGATTCCACTTTGCGGCAAGAAAAATTAAAAACATATAAAAACACTACATATATTAACACTACTTATAAAAACATTAGAAAACGACTAGAAAACACACATTGCTGAGCTGAAGACTGATCAGATCCCCCTCCCACCAACTATTTAGCTTTATCTAGATTGAGACACCGTCCTTGATCTATATATACATCTCGATATGAAGTAAGGTAATGATCTTGTGGTAGTCCTCTCAAACCGTCCGTGCACACATACACTTTGTTTGATATGTCCGAAATGGCATTTTTCTCTGCTCGAACTGTATTGTTTCTAAATTTTAAAGAACGTATGGCCATGACCTTCACTCTTGGAACTTAACTATCTTTTCACACTTCCTATAAACACTCATTTTGAAATTTTCCTTTATATATTGTGAGGGTATCCCTTTTAGACTTGTTTTATATCCTTATTGTTTGTTTGCAAATAGTGCACCTTCGGACTTGCAAGCACACCTTTGGATATCAAGTCGCTCCCTGTCCCGGATTCTAAAAATAACAACGTATTTGGGGGCTGGCGCTTCACTAGCTCCGGGTAAATGGACTCGTCCCAGTTGGTGTAGTCAATTCGAAAGCTATTGTGCTCACAATTTCAGTTTTAACTACTAACAAAAATGAATCGGTGTCCCCATAATTCACTTGAACTTGTCCCTCCCCCAGCAATTAGAGCTTAAACACATTGTAATAAAATTCCAATATGATTTTTTGAATTCCTAATGTGGCACTGCCAGCGGCAATGTGTTTGTTTAAAACAATGTTTCTGTTTCTCTATGTAAAAGGGCCAAATTGGATTCTAGGATTGTTAACGATATGAATTTTGGATCTGCAGCGATTCGGGCACATTTTTGGGTCGGTTACAACGTCACAACGACTCTTATTGTGCAAACTCTCTCACATATTACCATTGGCCAAACTTAAAATGCGATAGAGATTTCTTTTTCGACCTTCCTTTTTGCCTCAGATCGTTTACGGACAAGGGTGTCAATAAACGTCTTCCATATATGGTTTTTGATTGAACTATGAGTCTTTTTGACCTTAAAATCGTGACCAGCATCGACCGCAAAAGAATGTAATTTACAAAAATATTCTGTTTCGGATGGAGGTCGGCAATAAGCTTTTGTTTTAAAGATGCCCAGTGCATACTTCCATGATTTTTTAAATATAAATTATCGTAACTCAATGAATCCCTAGGCACTGGTCAGTTTATGCATGGAAAAACCAAGTCCTTTACTGAGTCATGAAGTTCCACTGGTATTTCACCATCAATTCCAAAAACTATCCTTGCGGTCCATTCTCCTCAACAGTGTAAATGTTGGGGAAATTAGAGCAGAAAGACTGTCCAGCCATTTGTGATTCCCACACTCCAAAGAGAAGTGAGATGTTACAGACGGATAAAGCGAGTTCATATTCGGTAAAACGCATTCAACTTTTCAGCGGTGTTTTGTCCAGTCGGGTTTGTTTTCAGGATACGATCCCCTAAAAAAACAAACCCTCCAAGCATGAATCTCTGTACAAACAAATGCTGATCCACGTTGGTAATCAGACCTATATTTTCATCACTGATTTTAAGAATTAAATCCATCACCAGATGCTAAGTTGAACAAGAATATCCGAAATGCAACCCAAATTCTACGTAAATTTTATCCGTGTTTTTGTAGACAATACCCGACAGCGTCAACACATGACTTGCCAGGTACATTTTACAATAATCATCCCCATTTTTACAGCCTCCCTTATCCCAAATTTCTTAGCAGATTCAGAACCGGTAGTGGTTCATTGGCAATCATGAAGTGAATCATAAGACGTTTCGATTGGTGGCAATTTTTCCTCGCGTAGCCTCGGGATGGAGTTGTAGTACTTGTACGGGTTTATGCCTTTACACGTTAATAAATCATACGACTCATCATCTAAAAATTGCTGTTTGAGGAGGGGAAGCTATTAAAATCATCGCTTTTTGCACTTGAATGAGTTGACTAAGGGATTTGGGGAAAGAACTATAGGAATCTAAAACACGGATTTTATTCATTATCATTTTTATTTGTTTTCCATTTGAATTCTAAGAGCAACTGATCATATGATTTGGGTATGATGTTATAAGAAAAAGGCCCAATGCCTTTTTCAAAAGGCCCCGATGCCTAATGCCTACCAATGCGCCATCTAGAGCTTCACCTATTTGCAAACGTGTCAACTTTGGCCATATGAATGTTAAATCATAGCAGGAATTGTTTATGTAAAGCGGTAGAAAGTATTGCTGCCTAACATTTATATTGTAAGAATTACTTGCCTCCCTCCAAAAATTAGTCCCTCCCGATAAAATAGGATTACTTAAGTGATCATGGTCGCGAACATTTGCCATTTCAAAAATGTCTATCCCCTTAAGCGTTACAGGATATTGTCCCTTTAAACAATTGAAACTGATATTGGGAAACTGTTCCCCCTACCCCCCCCTCCTTCATTAACTGCCATCACCAAAATATGTCTTAGTGGCATCCTTTTGCCCTGATTTATGCGCCTTGACAAGAACTTAATACTTGAAGCACTCTAAGCTTGTATCAAAACAAAAGTGTTAAACACCTTGACAATTCTTTAAATCTGTGTTATATGTTCTGAAATTCTTTTTCCCTATTTCGCCGATTAGAACAAATTCCTTTTGAATTTAGCTACATTTAAATCTAGATTTTCAATAAATAAAACAACTGACCCGCTCCCATTTTCATTATAACTTTCCACCCTATTAAAAATTGTTCCTACCCAATTCGTAAGAACACCCACAAAATTTTGTAGTTCCGAGTTAAGTGTCTGCATATCCATTTGTAGGTAATGCAGGTACATATTATCCGTCTTTTCATTAAAAAAAAAAATTGTGTAACAGATGCTTTCACGCACTGACATAGGAGTGTGTTATATCCATGGGATCCCAATGGGTACTACAACTTATAAGAGTATTGGATGGGTCTCCAAACTCAGCTTTAAAAACATAAATATTGTGCAAAGCGGTATCGGTAAGGTAAAAATTGGGTAAAACAGGTTGTGAACCGGCATCACTTTGTTCTGGCTCTTCCATATCACTGTGAAGGGTTGGCGCCTTTTCATCTTACACCCTCTTGACCTCGCTAGGTGACGCTTGCACTAAGAGTTTTTTTTTGGAAATTCCACATCCAGGCCGTGTTCCCTCACGAAAGTATCTATATCAAAGTTAGGGGAATGTATAGTAATAGGACTCACCCCCCAAAAAATAATCTCTCTCATATTCACTTTCCACTTAGGACGTACATAGATTTCCGTGAAATTCCGATGGTAATGCCGGTATGTGAACCTAGAATATAATACGAGACTATTAGCTCATTAAAATAATTAAATTTATCCTGTGAAAGAATTTATATTAGGCTGAAAGAGAATATAATACTTAAGAGTGACTCTTCAGATTCATTGAGACCTCATTACCAGTTAAAAATTTAATGACCATACATGGGCCTCTAAAGGAGAACCTTCGGGTGTATTGAGACCTCTTTACCAGTTAAGAATTCAATGGTAACACATGGGCCTAGAAAGGGAATCCTTCGGATGTACTGAGACCTCACTATCATTTAAGAATTTTTGACCATACATAGGCTTTCAAAGTGACCCTTGGGGTCCATAGCCCCCCTCCCCCAATACTACGAGCTATAAATTTAATGACCAGAAATTACCACGTAAGTTGTTGCCCTTTACGTTTCAGGTATTATAATGTTCTAAGGAGCCTTAAATATTACTAAGAGTTTATTGACATCCACTGGTGCAGCTCCAAAGACATCGGTGGGCAGATTGTTAATCCAAGCTGGGAGATCGTCATTGTCGGCCTGAAAAAAGACAAAAAATGTTGTCTTGAAGCATTTTATGATATTAAACTGTTAAAAGGAATATTTATCTAACAATCCTCAAATCACTCTTCTTAGAGGGAACGTTTTTCAACACTAGAATGTATTATTTTTAGAATCATGAAGACCTTAGATATTAACCTGAAAGGAATGTCTTATTTTTAGCTATTTCTTGCTTAGGACGAAGGGGCTACTCATATCGTTCTTCTCAGAGGCAACAGGAAAAATCTACTAAAATATTGTTAACATACCTGGGCTTTCTAAAAAAAACTATCGGGTAACGCCCTTCAAATCCCCTCTTCTTATAAGGCTTTTCAAAAGTAGATTGAAGGATCTTAAAACACCATATTTTCAAAACACTAATAATAGCTAAGAGCATGGTGAAGAATTCATTTCCTTTAGGACCGAGGGGGTTTCTCAAAACTATCGAAAACACTGGGCCCAAGGGGTAGAATCCTGCCCTTGCATGGCAAGCGTAGATACGTATTTATCTAATATAGAGAGTTATAGTAGGTTGAATTTTGTTGGTGAAGCATATAGAAAGAGAGGCTTACCTGTTGATATCTTTCAGACATGTGCTTTTAAGGGTTGAGGTGTGTCACGATCAAAATCTTATGTAAGACTAATAAAATCTAATAGCCGTTTTTACCCCCCCCCCCCAATGGACAATGAATTTACTCGGTTCATCGTTAGAATAGTAGTGGCTGACATTTGTGTTTTCTGGGAAATACCTGTCATCCTTTGTTCGGGGGAAAATCAATAGCTTCCATTGCTGTTCCTCCCATAGGAAATGGCGGAGGAAACGATAACACGAGATGGCGAATAAGTATGTAAATATTTGGGTAATCCAAGGGCTATGCCCTTACTTGCCTACAGTGGTGGCCCCCTGAAGGCTTTTAAAAGAAAAATCATGATTTAATATTGGATCTGAAGGTTTTTACTGATAACAACCAAGGAAAACCTGAAGCAAAGAAGCCCTGAAGGTTCTTTAAATACTCTCTATTACTTAAAAAGCCGCGGTAATACTGGAGTACGGAAGCTCTGGCCCTCTTAAGGTTTTAAAAAAAGAACCTATCCGGTAACATGCGTCTTTTAGAAGACATTCCCTATGACAGAATAAATACCTACGTCTTGAAGCAGTTTAAAAACAGTGTCGGAATCGGGATTCAAAGGAATAGGACCCCGCTTAAAACTATCTTGGGGATAATACTGTATTGAAAGCGAATCATTTTGTGAATGTTAAAATTATAAAGTATTTATTTCTGGGATGAAAAAACAATCCAAGACTGATTGAAAATTTTAAGGTTTTTTCCCATTTTTGAAGATATTATCAATTCGAATTTATTGCTGAGTTGTTTTATCCGTAAGGCATTGTTCAATCATTTTGATGTACCAGGAACCGCAAGAGCAAGGAATTCGGTAGACACCGGATTATTAATTTTCGGGACGGGCTCTTTACCTTGCTAAATTTATCACCTAATAGTTTTAATTGGTCTATATCAAGTGTCTATATTATTTTCTTCAGATTATTGTTAATGTGGTCTTAGACTAACAGAGGTCTGAGAATAAATGATTTTTTCTTGTGATTTGTCTTATATGCGTGTAATTTTGTTTACTTTCTACACGATTTTCACTCGCAGAATTAATGAAAGTTTACTTAGGATAAGCTCAGATAACAGCCATTCCCTCTAACTCCCAGGAGTCGAAAGAACTCGTGAACAAAAAAGCACCAATTGAAACTAAACGGGATGGGGCATAGCTTCTCGGGGTAACTAATTGTGTTTGCTTTCTTGGCGAATTAAAGAATTGTCACTAGTCTGTCACTTCCAAGTACCAAAAGCCAGTTTTGTATTTTACTAATCATAGGTGCTTGCGGGTGGCTCTCTCTTGGAATTAGGTTTGAAGGTATATAATCATCAATTCTGCTAATTTGGAGCTCGTTTGGTCGTTAATTCTGTTGGGTTTCCGTGTTTCATCCAATATTTTCGGTGTCCTTAATGTTTCCATTGCAACTATTTAATTTCGTGCCTTCATGAAAATAAAACCTAAACGTTCAATGAAAATTATTTTCTCATTGCTACTGTTGCTACTATTGCTACTATTTAACTTCGTGCCTTAATGAAAATCAATCCAAAATGCTCAATGAGAATTATTCTCTCATTCCTGGTCAATAATTCGATGCACAAATTTCCCATTTTGGTTATTTTTGTAAATTGTTTTCCTACAACTTAATGACATTTAAATTGTTTCACTATTATTTGCTCATCCTCCAAATAAGGACCAAAGTTTTCTTTGTTGCGTTTAGGTAGCAAAATAACCCCTTTTCATCATCAAGCGGCTTAAACTAGCCACCAAAATTCTTCAGAAGCCAAGAACCTTAATGTCTTCTACCACAATTGCATTCGGTATTCAGAGGTAGTGTGACAAAAGTGGCTTTTTTAGTGTCACTTATAGGGTCTAAAATTAAGATCATTTTTGATATTTTCCAAATTCGAACTCCCTTTAAGTTTGATTTTTGCCCTGTTCTTGAGAAAAATGTCCATTTGCTTTTCAAATGTTGAAACTTTGGTCCCCATGAGCTCTGGAAACCTTGTTCATGTGGTTAGGTTATCTAATAGAGAAAGCAACGACACATCCCTCAGTAGAGCTGGAATCCCGTCCTTCTATCAGTTTTTGAAGTAGGGTTCTCGAATGAAACTTCTCAAAAGTAAACGTTATACATCAAGTAGGCGGCAAAACAGAGTATCCATGGCAAAACTAACGGACTGAAGACTGAGATCTGTTTGATAAAAAATTGGGTCAGAATAAATGTTTATATATTAAACATAAGGGTTACTTTTTTATATATTTGAAGTACAGAGTTGTCTTTCTTGACGTTGAAATTTACGTATGTTTGAACACATTTCCTGTATTACAAACTTGTTTTTACTCACCAGAAAAATTTACCGCTAGAGGCCCCTATTCGGTTACCGATACGGCTTTCTACATAAGCCATTATGAAGAAATGTTGATGATTTTGCTGTGAAAATTTGTTGGTCTATCAGTATCAAAACACTTTGTCCGGGTATGCCATAAAAGCATAAAGCGCACGGTCAAGTGTCGTTTTGGTGCCTTTAATAATATAATAAATTAATATAATTAATAAAATAATGCAATACAAGCTTTTAATTCTTAATCTTTCACTGCCAATGAACTATATATCGTTAAATTCCAAGCAAGAAATATTGTTAAGGATCCGTCAAACCGCCTGCGAATAGTTCCACTCAAAAATATTGGAAGGATATGAAAGGTCAGACCGCTAAAATATGGAGGTTCGATAGATAGCTCTATTGACTTTGATGGATTTCTTTCAAGAAATATAAATTAAAAAAACAAGTATTTTTTAACTGAAAGTAAGGAGCGACATTAAAACTTAAAACGAACAGAAATTACTTCGTATATGAAAGGGGCTGCTTCCTCATCAGCGCCCCGCTGTTTACGCTTAAGTTTGACTTTTTCTCTCAACTCTACTTTTTAAAACAGTAAAAAACTTTAGCGTAAAGAGCGAGGCGTTGATGAGGCAGCAGTCCCTTTCATATACGAAGTAATTTCTGTTGGTTTTAAGTTTTATTGTCGCCCCTTACTTTCAGTTAAAAAAAACTTGTTTTTTTAATTTAATTTTCTTGAAAGAAATCCATCAAAGTCAATAGAGTTATCTATCGAACGTTTTTGAATCAATGTAATGTGAATGTATGTTTTGATTTTGGCTCTCCGCAGAGGAATAATTAAAACGAAATTTGCATTTTTTTTTTTTACTAAATGGCTTTCTCATAGTTTTGATCGAATGATTTTGAGAGAAAAAGGAGCGTGGGAGGAAGCCTAGTTGCCCTCCGATTTTTTGGTTACTTAAAAAGGCAACTAGAACTTTTAGTTTTTTACGAATGTTTTCATTAGTAAAAGATATACGTAACTTATAAATTAGCTTACGTAACGAACTTTTGTATTCTCATGGTTTTATTACATATATGAGGGGGTTCACCCCCTCGTCAGTACCTCGCTCTTTACACTAAAGCTTAAATTTTGTCCCAATTCATTAAGAATTACCCCTGAATCACAAAAGCCGTAGAATAAATAGTTGAAATTACTAAAAATAGTTTAGCGTAAAGAGCGAGGTATTAGGAGGAGGTGAGCCTCTCATATACGTAATAATTCCTGTTCGTTTTAAGTTTTAATGCTGCTCCTTACTTCCAGTTTGAAAAAATTTTTCATATTTATTTTTTCATTGTTTTTTTTTTCAATAATGCTAGAAAATCCTGCGCTCCCTTCATGGAGATTTTCTTCCCCCATAACAAATTCCTCGATGGAAAGTTCTCCCAACATATTCCCCTCTTCTCAACCCCTCCTCCAACCAAAAAATTCCCCTGAAAACGTATTTACACTTTCCAATAACCATTACTGTATGTAAGCACTGGCCAAAGTTTGTAACTTGTAGCCCCTCCCACGGGGACTGTGGGAGAGTAAGTCGTCCCCAAAGACATAGTTACAAGGTTGTTTGACTACGCTAAATAAAATGGCCATCTCAGAATTTTGATCCGTTGACTTTGGGAAAATAATTAGCGTGGGAGGGGGCCTAGGTACCCTCCAATTTTTTTGGTCACTTGAAAAGGGCACTAGAACTTTTTATTTTCGTTAGAATGAGCCCTCTCGCAACATTCTAGGACCACCGGGTCTATACGATCACCCCTGGAAAAAAAAAATCCATGATCTGCCTTCTGGCAAAAAATACAAAATTCCACATTTTTGTAGATAGGAGCTTGAAACTTCTATAATAGGGTTCTGTGATGCATTGAATCTGATGGTGTTATTTTCGTTAAGATTCTATGACTTTTAGGGGGTGTCTCCCCCTATTTTCTAAAATAAGGCAAATTTTCTCAGGCTCGTTACTTTTAATGGGTAAGACTAAACTTGATGAAACTTATATATTTAAAATCAGTATTAAAATTCGATTCTTTTGATGTAGCTATTGGTATTGAAATTTCATTTTTCAGTGTTTTGGTTACTATTGAGCCGGGTCGTTCCTTACTACAGTTCGTTATCACGGACTTTTGGAAATAATTCAGCCACTACCAAAAAGAGGCACAACATTTTCGGAATTGAAAAGAGTAAAATCAGCTGAACCTCCAGCAAGCTTATCATTTGACAACATCCGAGAATTTGTAAAAAAAAAAATTAAAATAAGAGAAGCAGTAGGCTATCAAAGTTAGGGTGACAACTGCAGAAGGGAATGAATCACCCATTAGATAAACAAAGGTAATGCCGTGCTATGCTCTGGTAGCCTTGCAGCTTATGATAGAGAAGGCTAATGGTTTATCCTGGATTTTTTTTATTGACCGTAGAATTTTAATTGAGTTTAGAGTTTCGTTTGACTTAAATTTTCTGTTCCTTTTCATTTATCTTTATTTCTGATGAATAGTGTTTGCACTCGTACTTTTTTATGTGCAAGAGGTCTACTATCCTATAATAGAACAGGTGAAATGTCGGTGACCTAGAACGGGGAAAATATATTAAATAGCGATTCATCTGGAAGAGAGTTGTAGATCCTAAAACCAAAAGGTTCCTTGGAATCTTGCACTTTTTCAAAACCTTTGGCCAGGCATTGGCAAACTAAGCAAAACCCTCAAACATGTTTCCTTCCAATTGTCTGGCAACTTATGACAAAGGCCTATGGATTATGATTTTTTTAATGATTGACTCCATTTCGCAATTAAAGAACTCCTATGTGACTATCAGAGAAAAGTATAAATTGAGACTAAACGTCGACATCTAGATACTGCTTTATCCATTTTCTTTTTCAAAAATTTATAGTGTGATACAGTTTTAATTCCCTTGACGAAAAGAAAAACTCTTCTTCCAATAGACCCCTGAGAAATCACAAACTTGTTGAGCAAACATTACTTTTGGGAACACTTTTTTTTGTACATCGTATCTTTTGAAAGTTTCAATTACGATGGGAAGAAAAAGACTGATAGTTAGACGATTCTATGGATATGAATTTCATCGTGAAAAGAAAGAGACCCAAAATAGCTGCATTTGCTGACATCGTAGATGTCAGCCACGTCTTAGTTTCTACTCGTTCTGAGTTTGACTCGGTTATTTATTGTAATTTCTGTCCGTTCCTGGGCTTCAGTTACTTATTGATGATGATTTGCGGTAGTTTTATGTTAAGAAACGTTTATATTTATTTCTGCTCATTTTTGGTATAATTCAGCTCTTAAATTTTCTTTCAAAAAAACATTCTTCTGTGAACAAGTTTTTTTTAATCAATTTACGTTCGTTTTTATTGAAAAACTTTTTTTCAATGGTAAAGAAAGTAATATTTTTTATTTTTTCCTATAAGAACCCAAATTTTGACTTACTATAGATGTGTTCTGTAAAATGTTTCAAGAATTTTCAGTATTGTACGCCCTTTTGAAAATCTGAAGACACATAATACCGCTTGATTTAGTGTTAAACTTACTAAAGTTTCCCAGAAAAATAAAGCCCAGCACCCTTTCTAAAACATTGTATTTGTTCTGTTTTGACCACCTGGATGCACTTCCACTTTTTGATCCAGTTCAATTGCAAGAGCAGGAGTTGTAATAGCACTAGCCATGAAAGTTTCAAATTAGTATCCTCAGTCGTTCTTGATGCTGCTGAGATGTCTCATTGACACCCAGCATATGCATAGCGTCTTTTGATTTTGTTTTTAAGCACAATAAACTTTCTATGGAAGTTTTTACTTTATACTCTATTCTATATCCTATTTCCTCCTGGATATCTTGACAAACTGAACGAACCTAAGCCATTTTGGTTTTTATTCAATAGAAACAGAAGAAGAAGCAGCAATAAAGAAGGTTAGCTGGTACACCCTTTTGACGATCTGCATGCTCATAGTGTGTCTTCATTTAGTACAACAGCCCCTAAAACACTTCTTTAAAACTTCACCCATAATACCCTGGGCTGCGATCGTAGTAGCAGTAGTAGCAATAATAGCAGTATGCCCATAACATCTTTTGTTTTTGACCCCCCCCCCATCACGTGCTGAGACATTCAATATATTTCAGTAAATAGTTGGTGGGACATTTCTGATGCGTTCGTCTAACAAACTGCATGCAAAGAGTGTGTTTTAATTTGGTTCAGCACTATCTCAGCATTCTCTGAAATTTTATCTTAACACTGTTAGCTTTGGTAGCAATATTAGTGGTAGCAGCGGTAATAGTAGTAGTAGTAGTGGTAGAATTTGTAGCGTTAGCATGAAAATAGTGCACTTTGGTGACTTCAATATCCCTTACCAAGTTACAACAACCACAGTAAGTTTCAACATCAGGTTCCAAGCCGTTCCTTAGATATTGCTGATATATTCTTTGGACAATCTACATGGACCCAGTGTGTTTGGATTCACCTAAAATTTTCATTGTCAGCATTAGCCTTAGTTGTAGCAGCAGTCAGAGTAATAGTAGTAGGAATATTACTGTCAGTAGTATTAATAAGATTAGTAGTAGCACTACCAGTAGTAGCTGTTTTAAAACATCAGTAGTAGTATACTACCTTTTGGTCTTTTGAAACTCCCCTTCATCAGACTCTTGGGGTGTCCACTTGATGTTTTAGCTCATTGTTATAATATTGCTGACAAGCCCTTTTGATAACCTATATGCCCTTTAGCATGGTTTAATTTTGATTAACCTCTCTCTGAACATTTCTTAAGACTTATATCTGAATACTCTTAGCCTTAGTATTACTTACAATATAAGTAGTAGTTGAAGCAACAGTAGTAGTAGTAGTAATAGTAGTAGTAGTAGTAGTGGTAGTAGTATTGGTAGAAGTTCCATAAATTGCCTACTAGTCAAATAATCTTCCCCCTATGCATTCCCAGAAATTTCTAGTTTAACACCCAAACTTACTCATGAAACACCCGTTTGACGACCTATATGCAATTAGTGCGTTTGAATTTAATTTAACTTTCTCCTCAATATTCTCTCAAGTATGCACCTTCGTACCATTAGCCTTTTCAGCAGTATTATTATTACTAGAATTAATAGTAGTAGTAGTAATAGTAATATAATAATAGTAGTAATAGTAGCAGTAGCAACAGTGGCAGCAGTAGCATTAGTAGGAGTAATAGTACTCCCATATTGTCCTTTGGTCTGTAGAACCTCCCTCTTGTCACGACCATGAATTTTCAGCCTGATACGGTAAGGTTTTTCTAATGTATTCTAATGTATTGCTGATATGACCTTTTGATAATCTGTATGTAAACAGCATGTTCCGACTCTGAGATTATAAGTTTTCCTCTCAGTATCTTCAGCTTTAGTAGTAGTCGCTGCAGAAGCAGTACTAGCGGTGATAGTAGTAGTAGTAGTTCGGTAATAGTAGCATTACCAGCAGTAGTGTGCATTTACTTTACGGTCAATTGCCTTTACGGTCAATGGATCATCCTTCTAATCTTCCCTGAATGTTCCAACTTAATATATTCACTCATTTCTAAACTTTGTACTGTGGACAACCTTCATGCACATAACATGTTTTAATTTAGTTCAACACCCCCTTAATATTCTCTGAAAATTTCACCTGAATCTCAATTACAAATACGATATGTAAACAACGGGTAAATTGCATAACTTACATCACTTGCGTCATGGGCTCTGAGAGGCTGACATCTCCAAGGACATAGTTGTTGGACCTTTCAACTATGCTAAACGAAATGACTGTCTCAATTTTTTAATGGATGTGATTGAAGAATCAAGTGGATCTGGAAGTTGGGCTGATAGTCTTCCAATTGCTGTTGATTCATAAAACAGCCACTACAACTTTCAATTTCAAATCAAATGAGCTCCTTCCAAAATTTCCACGACGACTCTTTCCATGCGAAGTACTTCGGTGGAAAATAAATAAAGAAATGAACAAATAAGCACACTTCGCTATTTACTTTGGTCACCTTTTGGTTACTTCAACATCTCTTCAGCAAGCCCAGAAAGTTTTAAAGTTTTTACTTCAAGCCATTCCTAAGATAATGCTGATATGCACTTTTGATTCCATTCGACTCCTCCCAATATTCTATCATACCCTTAGCCCTAGTGGTATTAGTAGTCACAGTTGTTGCTTTAGGAGTACTAGCAGTAGTAGAATTAGTAATAGTATTGACAGTAGAAGTTGTAGTGGTAGTAGTAATATGTACAATTTGGTCTCATTAAGCCCGGGATGTTTCAACTTTTTAGAATAAGACGTTGGTATGATGTTGCTGATATGCCCTTTTCATAACATGCAATTTATTTATGTAAACAGTTCCTGGCAAATTACTGATTTGTTCTTTCTACAACCTCCATGCACACAGTGTATTTTAGTTTTGTTCGATTTCTCTTGAAGTCTCACCTTAATACTCTTAGCCTCAGTTGTAGTCTTTATTAGAAGCAGTAGCTTGAGTAGTATTAGAGGTGATGGCAGCAGTTTCAGTAGTAGTGTCGACATAATCCCTTTTTGGTCGATTGATCTACTTCCTAAGCATTCTCTGAAAGGTCCAACTTAATACTCTAAGCCATTCCTGAGATACAAACCCTTTTGACAAACTGCTTGCACATTGTGTTAGCTTTATACTTTTAAAGTAAAAGTAGTAGCAGTAGTAATAGTAGCACACATTAGTTCCTTTTTTCAATTGATCTTTCTCTTCATCATTTCCTGAAAACTTCAACTTAATACTCTTAGTCATTCCTATGTTATGCCTTTTTGACAACCTGTATGAACATAATGCGTTTTGATTTAGTTCAACACTTCCCTCAAGATTATCTGAATGCTTCTCCTGAATACCCTTGGTACTTTTGAACAGTAAAGATCAAACTACCCTCTTTCCCAATAACAAATAGTACATGTAATCAATGGGCAAATTGAATAACTTACAGCCCTTGCCCCAAGGGCTGTGGTGGGCTCTGATATCCTCAAAGACACAAAGGGAAAGGGTGGATTCTATGGCTCTAATCATTCTGATGAGACGACTGCATGTAACCGGCGACCTAATGGGGAGAAAGGGGACAAAGCATTTTAGTGTAAAAAACAAATGAATTTGGAAAACATTTAAAATATGGTTTATTTTCAGCAATGTGTAAATTTCTGCTCGTTTTGAGTTTGACGTGGAATTACAGGACTTTAATAGGTTTTAGCAGGGGTTTTAACAGGACTGTAAGTTCTGTTAGTTTTGGGTTTCGTTTATTAAATTGACTGGGAACTTATTTAGAGAAAAATTTTCATGAGAAAAAATGATACATTAAAACGATTAAAGAAATTTGGAACCATCATTTAAAATGGATTGCTGTAATTTTTCAAATTATGTGCCTTGCAAATCTCCATGTACTCTTTGGTGAGTTCGGGTGCTTGCGATAGTAGATTTTTGTTTGAACACTGATGGTAATTATGGAAGCAAGAGTACGATCCTATTTTTTTCATGTTTAAAATTACAAGTATGAAATTTATCCCTTAAAATTGCTTATTGCTTTCAGTGATATAGGGCATTATTTAAGATAGGAAAATAGTATTGCAGCAAAGCCATGGAGGCCTTAATTAAGGCAGTTTTGCATCTTCGATTTTTGCTACACACTGAAGGTAAATAGCTTGGTTTCCTCTTTTTTTTTAAACAAAAAGAGACAAAGGAAATAATAAAAGAATTCCAATATAAACTAGAAAACTCCTAGGGCTTTCTAGACAACACCCTTGGCGATTCCCAAGAAAAGTGCAATTATCTGTTTGCTCTGATTAATTTAGTGTCTAATTCGGACTGCTTTATCTCTGTCTAATAAAGGCTGATTATCCCCTGTGGCGTATCCAGGGCGGGAAAGCCTGACAACGAAAGAATAAGATGCAATACCTTAGTTTTATTGAATTGGGACACAGGCCCAATGACTGAAGGTACACTCAAAGCCAAAATAATAAATATGAAAATAGTAGTTGAACTGACGGCTTGACGGGTTTTTATGTTGGTATGGTGCCTTAAAAAGAAAGAAATGTGTCGTCAGGGTCCTAAGCCTTGCGATTGAAAGAAAAACTCCCAAAATTTTTTGGTTCCCAGCAGTGTCGACTAAGCTTCAGTCCACTACCCTTCGGTTCGATAGCTTCGCGGCTTCATACATCGAACCAAATTTTTCTTGGGTATTCATGTTACATCCTCGGAATTTACTATTTTTCCAGATTTCGTGACTGATCTCCTATTTTTATAACATAAAAAAAACACACATCATGGTCACAGAGTAGCTGAAACTCACTAACGAGTGAACCACTGCCCACAATGTTAATATCCGGGTTGCACCAGTAGCAAGCATTCTAGTAAGAGACTCACACGTCCAAAACTAAGAAACTAAACAGCGTATAACTTTTAAAAATAGTGCCATATAGAAACACAAAGTACACTATTAGTACCGCCTTGTCCGAAATCCCTGTACAGCAAATTGCTATATGTGGATCGGAATGATCTTGTACTTCAGTCTTTGCCAGATGGATATCAGACAGTAGCTAAGAGTACAGATTTTTCTTATATTCATAATAGTGGAAGTGTTTCAGATTTAGACCACTATGTTTGCTCGGCTGGTGTGATATGCTCGATTGTCAAGGTTAATGATGAAGAACAAGATTTTGGTTATCTCCCCGTATCTTTTACGGTTACTGTTTTGAATTCTTCTGGCCCGAATCAGTATAAACTTCTGTACGGGGCACTAAGTGATATAATAAGCGTAAATGGAATAAAGCTAACTGGACTATATATATTTGTACTTTGGCAACTCTGCTCTCATGTGTGACAGTTCCCTACCGTTTACTTTGTACCAGTGTCTTCTCGCCTAATGCTCAATTTTCAACTCAATTCTTAGTATTCTGGGATTGCTGCCTACCCCAAACAGGCCGAAGCCATTGCTGTCCCTGTTTCGCGTATTCGTTCGAAAACTAGAAGTTCTTTATGGAAAGAGGACCTCAGTTAAAAAGTGTTAAAAATCGGGCGAAAATGTGGTTTCGGATATAGAACGTGCTTGGTCTCCCCACTTCGGGGAATGTATTTAATATTAAAAGTACAACGAAGTCTGAATTCAAATCTTAGTTGCAAAGTGTCCGGTATGAGGATAAGGAATTTCCGAAAAGTCCTCGTCAATGGAGTTAACTGGTAAATTCTAGTAAATTAAACCCGACTGCCTGGTCCAGTTTAACTCCTGATGATCCATGGGTTAGTCATTACTCGGCAATTTTTAGTAGAGTAAATTATGCGGTCCATTCCAGGTTTTCTAGACTGCTTGATTCAGTTATTCCGCGTAAGTTACACCAGAAAGATATTATCCCTATTAGTCCTAAATGAAATGAAAAGCATTAAAAGACTAAAATGAAAAGCATTACTGACTAAAGACTAAAAATTTACTAAAAGACTAAAAATGAAAAGCATTAAAAGACTAAAATCTAAGTTGTTTGATTTGGATGGAATTTGTGTTGAACATTTAAGAGTTGATTCTCCCGAGTTGATTGGCCATCTATAACTTCTTTTTCAGATGTGTTTTAGTAGCTCACTAGTGCTTGACTCTTTCCTGTGTGGTACCGTTACCTCTGTTGTGAAGCGAGGGAAGGATCTGCTTAATTGAGGATCCTACTGTCCTATTACTGTAGCGTGTAATTTAAGTAAACTATTTGAATATGTATTGCTCCCATATCAAGGTAAGGTGGATTATGATGCAACTCAGTTCGGTTTTAAGTCGCGTATAGGATGCTAGCATGCCCACCATATACTTGCAACAGTGTTACAAGAAGCACATCGTTTAGAAACGGAAGTTCACTTCTGGGCGTTAGACCTATCTAAAGCTTTCGATAGTGTTTGTCACTCTCAAGCATGGTTTTCTCTGACATGTTTGAGTGTGAATAGTTCAGTTATTTCTGTGCTTCGATTTTGGTACCAGAATTTATTCATTCAGTTGAGGCAGGGTTTCCGGGCCTTTGGTAAAATCCCGGTTAGATCTGGGGTCCGTCAGGGTGGTGTGCTTTCACCTCATATTTTTAAAGCTTGCTTATTGAATGTTCTTAATAAGATACCGTTTTCTTACTCTACAGTGTTGTCCAATGTCTCCTATATTACATATGCGGATGATCTTAGCAGGTCTTCTGCTTCTTAGCAGGTCTAAGTTTACTTTACTGAAGCCTGTGATACTAGTATCGCGGCTGCATAGGGAAATTGGATTAAGCCTTAACACTGATAAATAGGAATGTTTAGTGTTCAATTCAAAATCTTCTGCAACGCCGCTTGATTGCGGTTTATTTTGTTAAATTTTGTCGAATCTTTCCGATGGCTTGGGATCAATATTTGAAAATCGGTTACTTGTTTTTTCGTTTCTGCCCATTGAGTGATATTAAAGAGAAGCTTAAACTGGGATACGCGAAAATTGACCCTGCAGGGGAAGATATAACAGAAAAGCACTGGCTAATTTGTACTCGAGTTTTTGTGACCATGCGGTTTTGTTCCCAGCTGGTCTTCATATCCTTTTTCGACCAGGGGATATTGGCGATATTAGAATTATGTATTTCCGATATTGCAAGTTTTTATTGTATCTGCCTCGCAGATACAGTAATAGAAAGATTATGTGGATTTCGGCGCTCCAGATATTGTAAGTTGTTTTGTCAGACAAAGTAACCGTCTTCAAGGAAATATTTATGCCACCTTGGGTGTTAACCACCCTTTTATTCGGGTAGCCATCGCGCATTGGGTGTAATTATTTATTTATTTGTGTCGATGTTAAATGTATTTTTTTCTTTTCTTGTTTTAGTCCACTTCATTTCCTACGTAGTGGGTTATAAATAAATTAATTAATATTGCTCTTAGTATTCCAAGCTCAGAACGGTGCTTTCCAATGGTGTCGTCTTGAAAATGTAGTCACCTTTTGCAGCTCTCATACTAGGCTTCCTCCTTCTCTTCAAACCCCTCGGTGGAGTTTAAAACAAATGACAAAACTGTTCTCTATGATTAAGGCTATCTCTGGAAGTTTCTAAGGGAGGGGACTGTCGCTTGTCATCCCGCCCATCTCCTCTTCTATCCCTATCACTTCCGAGTTAGCAGCCCCTGCTCTCCACTCCTAAACGTTGGCAAGTTCTGGAGCTGAAAAATCCTGTTCCAAATTTTGTTTGATAAGATCAAAATTGCCTTACGAACCGGCCCCAAGAACAAGCTGCTAGTCTGGCCCATCCTAATTACTGACCCTGTTTTATGGAGGGAGGATGGCTTGCATCTGAAAATCCATTTCTAAGGTCCTAGCGTTTTTAATTTTCCTGACAATCACTTTTCAATAAAATAGAGAAGATTCTTTGGCCTTTGTAAATAATAATTCAAACACTATAGTTTTCTTTTTAAGGAAAGAAAATAGCGACCTTAAAACACAAGGGACTAAAATTTGTTCAGGTGCGAGGCCCAATTAACCACAACCCCCTTTTGCTAATATATAACTTCTATTTTTCTCAGTAAAAGCTTAATTTTCACGAAAAGGATCCAAGGGGGGATACAGTGACCCAAAAAAACCCACGAAAAGCAATAAATTCGAAATATTTTAACATGGTAGTCAAGAAAGAGTTAAGACCTTAAGGATGAATTATATTATGACCTTAAGGATAAATTGCATGAACATGAATCATATTAGCCTCTCGCCTTGTCACTCTTTACTCAGCCTTTTTCAATAGCATGGCGCTTGGTCTGGCTGCAAGATCAAGCTCCTGAGCTCTTTCCCTCGACCACTTGATGGTAGCAAGCCATTTCCCATTCAGGACTGATAGCCATAGTTAATGAAGACATTAAATTACAGATTTGGAGGCTTACCGTCTAAAACATGCACCATCACATAGGGAGCTGTAAACCCTTCTGGTCTACAATGGTATTTTCCTGCTTTTTCTGGAGTTGCTCTAGCTACAAAAAGTGAGCTGACTACTGGATTTCCACTGGTAGTAGTAATCACGTAATCTTTCAATCCCAATGTTATATTCTAGAAAAAGAAGTAGTTTCGTGACTTCGAAATGTAAGAACTTGTTCAAAGCTCTAAATGAGACCTATGGGAATAACAATGCAGTAGAAACTTAATTGCCCCATTCATTTTTTTTTTCAGGATAGCTTTTCCAAAAACTTTATTGACATATATTGAAATATTGCCAGAGGCACGACAAAATGGGAGATTTGTTCACGAAAATGTGTAGTGAAAAATAATAATTAAGATAAGACCAACAAATTTAGGAATTTTTAGGTCCTTAAGGTAAAAAAAAAAAATGGACGACAAATTGATATACCCAAGTTTAATTTCTTATGTTTTTTCTACATTGGCGTCCATTTTGCCTTAAGGTTTATGGATGCAGTATTTAACCAAGTGATGTAAAAAATTACTGGGCCCAACTAGGTCGTCTATTTACCTCTCTATATATACCACATGTCCTTTATTCGGCACTATTTTGGAAGTTATTAGGAGAAAAAGATAAAATAGAAATTCACTCTACCTATTTCCGTTATGCCAAATTCCTACTATAGCTCCCAATATGGACCATAAATACTAAGATCATTCAGCAATATGGGATAATTGACACATCCGCCACCGTTCAATCAGCCATTACCAATGATGAAAAACAGCTGATTACGTTAGAACACGAATGGCAATCTTTACTTATGTAGATTCGTTTTTATGTTGTTTTTTTTTATATTTGTGTGTATATAGTTATTTGGGGAGTGCCGCTTTTTCTGTTCTTTTTATATTTTATTTCCTTTACTCCGTCTGTGTACCCTTTTTTGACGAATTAATACATACATACATACATACATACATACATTTTGCTTCATAAATGTTATGGTCTTTTTTTCTGGGCTACTCAAAAACGTCCCAGTGATTCAAGTCCAGTGATTCAATTTGGTATAGACTAATCGGAGATATTTTGGTCCCTGACTGATGGCCTTGACCAGATCCTGAAAAAAGTTCCTGACCAATTTTGGGGGGCACCAAATTTTGAGCATACTACAAGAGATACATCATTACCATAATCCAGCCGGCAATCTCATTTTCATATACCTGTCGGGACATGATTAATAAAGAAAGTTGAAATACGTGTTTTGACGATTTAATATATGAATTTTTTTTTGTTTTAATCTGGATTGAATGAAATCTGGTCTTGTCACGTGCTTGGGTAAAGTAAACTGGCGAACTTACGTCACCAGTGAATCAATTGCTATGACACTTTCGTTAAAGGGATCTTATAGTCATCCATGTCCCATCTCAAAAGGACCCAGAACCCTCCCCCAAATTCCCTCCCCTTCCTGTGGGACTTTATTTTTTGTTTATTGAAGTACAAGACTTCTGTCTTATACAAAGTTCGATGAAGATACGTTCTATAAATCAAATGTGTGGTATGCGAGCCCAAAGCTCGATAAAGCTTTGGGCAAAACAGAGTGCACATATTTGATTTGTAGAAAGCTCGCATATCACACATGTATTTCAAAGAAGCGTATCTTTACCGAGTTTTGTGCAAAACAGAGTAAAAAACACTTTGAACCACACACTTGATTCAAAGAAATCTATCTGTATCGAGCTTTGGGCTCGACACGGTACATAGTACAAAACATTTTGAACGCCATATCTGATTCGAAGAAGCGTTTCTTCATCGAACTTTGTGAACAACAGACAACAAAACATTTTGAACCGGACATTTTTTTTTCAAAGAAGTGTATCTTCATCGAACTTTGTGAACAACAGACAACAAAATATTTTGAACCGGACATTTTTTTTTTCAAAGAAGTGTATCTTCATCGAGCTTTGGGCAAAACAGGGTGCACATATTTGATTTGTAGAAAGCTCGCATATCACACATGTATTTCAAAGAAGCGTATCTTTACCGAGTTTTGTGCAAAACAGAGTAAAAAACACTTTGAACCACACACTTGATTCAAAGAAACCTATCTGTATCGAGCTTTGGGCTCGATACGATACATAGTACAAAACATTTTGAACGCCATATCTGATTCGAAGAAGCGTTTCTTCATCGAACTTTGTGAACAACAGACAACAAAACATTTTGAACCGGACATTTTTTTTTCAAAGAAGTGTATCTTCATCGAACTTTGTGAACAACAGACAACAAAATATTTTGAACCGGACATTTTTTTTTCAAAGAAGTGTATCTTCATCGAGCTTTGGGCAAAACAGGGTACACATATTTGATTTGCACAAAGCTCGCATACCACACATTTGATTTATAGAAGCGTATCTTCATCGAACTTTGTATAAAACAGAAGTGCAAAAAATAAAGTCCCAAAGGAAGAGGAGGGAAGTTGGGGGAGGGTTCTGGTCCTTTTGAGATGGGACATGGATGACCATAAGATCCCTTTAAAGGAAGTGTCACAGCAATTGATTCACTGGTGACGTAAGTTCGCCAGTTTACTTTGCCCAAGCACGTGATAAAAAAAATATTCATATATTAAATCGTCAAAAGACGTATTTCAAATTTCTTTGTTAATCATGTCCCGACAGGTATATGAAAATGAGATTGCCGGCTGGATTATGGTAATGGTGTATCTCTTGTAGTATGCTCATTTAAGTAGGTCGACGACCCAAATTATGTAGTCGTCGGCTCTATTACAAGGATAGTAATCGTTACGTTAATGCTGTACGTCTGGGCTCCAGAACCCCTCCACTACTTATATAAAACACAACCTCAATATTTGTGCATAATGTCCCATCAAGAAGTAGGCTAAGGTGCAGTTTGGCTCAATATCTAAACCAAAAAAAAATTTGTAGCTACTAGAAGGGATGTTCTGATTAGCTAATAATCTCATCATTCCCTGAATCTAATACAATTTTTTGTAACATGAACAAACTAGAAGATAGTGCCCAGGTACATTTGTATGCAGAGTCGTATGCACACGAACATTTGTTTACAGTTAAGTGTAAATTTAATTGTGCTTACATATAACCTTCAGTCAATAAAGCTTCGTGCATTATCTTCATTTTTTCGTATCTTCTACAACCACTTAGATATGTGATAACCCAAATTAGACAACCCAAATTATGTAGTCGTCGGCTCTATTACAGGGATAGTAATTGTTACGTTAATGATGTACGTAAGAAGAAAGGGTACTTGTATGATATGCCACTGCGTCTCAAGTTGTTCATGCATTGACACAACTGTAAACCAGTTTCTTTTACTAGTTTCTTTCAACTTAGCGTAAGAAAAGACAACGAGAATTGACAAAATAGATGGAAAATATATAATTTGGGCTATATGTTTGGACATTAGGGGGGCAAAGTATTTGAAAAGTATGAAGTCAGAAAATAATTCTTACTTCATAATATCGGAAAAATTGTAGCTAACAAGTTATGCATGCTGAGCAATTGTACCTCCCCCCCCCCCTAATGTGCAAATATATAGCCCTTTTTTTAAGAATTATGTTCTTACCGTACTTAGGTATACTTTATTAGGACTAATCTAAATTCTCTTCATGAGATGCAGGTGGTATATCATAGAAGTATCAAAAATAGTTTTTTGGCATTTTCCTTACAATTCCGGGTTCAATTTTTCGAAAGACTTTTTTTTCCTCCCACGGAAAACTTCTGTGCCATATATTATTAGTACAACGCGTTCCAACATTAGCTGCAAAAACAATTTCCTGTGGATGCTTTATGTTACTAAGGTTTTATTAGAAAGAGTCTACTCACTTTTTCTTCGGCTGTCCATAGTACATTACTTGGTGGCATGTCGCCCCAATGGACTAGACAAGTTATATTGAAGGGTGATCCTCTATGGACATGCAACTCTTTTCCGCTTGTTATGTTTGCTGTAGGATCTAAAATGAAAACAAATATTTGAGTTTCTTAAGTCAGCCTCTATTGCTGAAATGATTTCCTTCCAATACAAACATAAGGAGCTTATTTAAGAAAATAGAGCTGTGTTACGAATCTCTTTATTATGGTTACTAGTTTTCTAATATTTTTTCTCATTTTTAATTTATTGATAAAAATTTGTTAAAAAGAAAAAGTTTTTAATTTCCTTCTTTTTGAAAAAGTTTAATCCCAGCATGAGCTGAAAGAAGATCTTGTACCAAGGGAAATTTCAGAGTAAAGAGACCGCAAAAAAAAATTAGTGCAGTTAGAAATTCTTCCTATTTTGATAGGCTGACTAAATAATACAAAAAAGTTTTGTTTTAGTACAGTAAGAATTATAACAACAAACAAGGAGAAACTCGGTGATTTAGAACGTCCATCTTAAAACGGGATAATTTAATAATTGATGAAAAAATTAAGACCTAACGCAAACTGAACATTCTATCAAAGTGAAGCCATTTAAAACAGAAACAAGTATCAAGTCCCGATTTAGCATTAGAGCACCTTTGACAGCTAGGAATTCGCTGTGATAACAAGGTTCTTAGTTCCCACACTGGCAAAATATATATGTCAATAATTGAAGAAACGCATTTATAGTTTACTATGTTAAGTATCAACTTGTTAAACTTAAATATTCTTTAACCTTAGATATAATTTTTTAAAACAGATTACTAAAAGAGAATGGGAAATGATGTTGCTGATTCAATTACGAGACTTTCCACGTGAGCACTTTTATTCGAATACGTTCCCTTTGAATTCGTCGTTATAATATTTTTTTCAATTTTGAAAGAGGTACATTTTCTGTGAATGTAAAGAAGTAACGAAACTTGAATCCTACTTTGAGAGTGGTGGAAATGAAATAGAAGGATGAATACAACTGTAAACTGGTGTATAGCCTTTGTAGTTACTTACGTGGCAGGTTGAGGGACATTCAACCTACATGTCAAAATTCACAGGTTCTCTATTTTCTTCTACTTTCTGTATGAATTTGAGCCCCCTCCTCCCGATACACCAGTCCTGTTACCCTGATAGACTTTTTCGTGCGTGCCGTATCATTGCTATATTTAATCAGAAGTGCATACTTTTACAAAAAATATAATAAAAATATAATTTTAGGCTTCACTTTTCCCCCGGCTGCCTTATCTGCTTTGTTGTAATGGCAACCAATAATTCTATTTTATTATTCAATTTTAAGGGTGTTCCCTATTTTAGAACAATGTCATGGTTTTTACGTAGCAATGAAACTCTGACTGTTTAAAACACAATAGGTGTAAAATTAACGAGGTAAATTATTAAGACAATCAGGCATGATTGTCATGTCTGACGTGACAAATGAATCAGACGGGAAAAATCTGACAAAAATTTAATTAATTGTAGCTGAATCTCTTGTCAAATCTTTTTTACTGTATTTGTAGAAACTAAGAAGCTCTAACAAAATTCTAAGAATCAATAGATTGATTTAAAAGGAAAATTAGAGGCTTAATGCCGCTCGGGATTTAAAATAAGAGCGCCGAGTCACGATGTCCTTCTAAATATCGAAATTCATTAAGATCCGATCACCCACTCGTAACCTATAAATACCTCATTTTTTTCTAATTTTTCCTCTCCCTTTAGCCCCCCAGATGGTTGAATCTGGAAAAACGACCTTATCAAGTCAATTTGTGCAGCTCCCTGACACGCCTACCAATTTTTACCGTCCTAGCACGTCCAGAAGCACCAAACTCACCAAAGCACTGAACCCCTCCCCCCCAACTCCCCTAAAGAGAGCGAATACAGTACGGTTATGTCAATCACGTATCTATGACATTTGCTTATTCTATCCAGCAAACTTCATTCCGATTCCTCCACTCTAAGCGTTTTCCAAGATTTCTTATTTCCCCCTCCAACTCCCCCAGTGTCAACAGATCCAGTCGGGATTTGAAATAAGAGCTCTGAGACATGAATTCCTTCTAAATATCAAATTTCATTAAGATTCGGTCACCCGTTCATAAGTTAAAAACACCTCAATTTTTCTAATTTTTCCAGATTAACCCCCCCCCCCCACAAGCTCCTCCAAAGAGAACGGATCCGTTCCAATTATGTCAATCACGTATCTAGAACTTTTACTTATTCTTACCATCTAGTTTCATCCGGTCTCTCCACTCTAAGCGTTTTCCAAGATTTATGTTTCCCTCCTCCAACCCCCTATATCCAGGATCCAATTCGAGTCGAAAATGGAGCATCTAAGACATAAGATCCTTCTATATGTCAAGTTTCATTAAGACCGATTACCTATTCGTAAGATAAAAAATACCCCAATTTTCACGTTTTCTGAGTCACGATGTCCTTCTAAATATCAAAATTCATTAAGATCCAATCACCCACTCGTAAGCTATAAATACCTCATTTTTTCTAATTTTTCCTCTCCCTTTAGCCCCCCAGATGGTCGAATCTGGAAAAACGACTTTATCAAGTCAATTTATGCAGCTCCCTGATACGCCTACCAATGTTCATCGTCCTAGCACGTCCAGAAGCACCAAACTCGCCAAATCACTAAACCCCTCTCCCCAACTCCCCCAAAGAGAGCGAATCCAGTACGGTTACATCAACCACGTATGAAGGACATCTGCTTATTCTATCCACCAAGCTTCATCCCGATTCCTCCACTCCAAGTGTTTTCCAAGATTTCCCCCTCGAACTCCCCCCAATGTCAAAAGATTTGGTCGGGATTGGAAATAAGAGCTCTGAGACATGAATTCCTTCTAAATCAAATTTCATTAAGATCCGATCACCTATTCGTTAGATAAAAATGCCCCAAATTTCAAATTTTCCAAGAATTCCAGTTTCCCCCTCCAACTCTCCCCAATGTCACAGGATCTGGTCGGAATTTAAAATTAGAGCTTTAAAGCACAAGGTCCTTCTAAATATCAAATTTCATTAAGATCTGGTCACCCTTTCGTAAGTTACAAATACCTTATTTTTTCAAATTATCCCCCCCCCCACTCCACCAAAGAGAGCAGATCTGGTCCGGTTATGTCAGTCACGTATCTTAGACAGGTTTTTATTCTTCACATCTAGTTTCATCCTGATCTCTCCGCTTTAATTATTTTCTAAGATTTCAGGCCCCCCGACTGCCCCCCCCCCCCAATGATGCTGGATACGGTTGAGATTTAAAATAAGAGATCTGAGTTACGAGGTCCTTCTAAATATGAGGTTTCATGAAGATCCGATCACTCATTCGTAAGTTAAAAATACGTCATTTTTTCTAATTTTTCAGAATTAGCTCCTCCCCCCCCCCCAATAGAGTGGACCCGTTACAATTATGTAAATCGCGTATCTAAGACTTCTGGTTATTTTTCACCAAGTTTCATCCCGATCCCTCCAATCTAAGCGTTTTCTAGGATTTTAGGTTCCTCCCAAACTCCCCCCAATGTCACCAGATCCGGTCGGGATTTGAAATAAGAGCTTTGAGACACGATACCCTTCTAAATATCAAATTTCATTGAGATCCGATCACCCGTCCGTAAGTTAAAAATACCTCATTTTTCTAATTTTTCAGAACTACCCCCCCCCCCCAACTGCACCAAAGAGAGCGGATCCGTTCCGGTTATGTCCATCATGTATCTAGGACTTGTGCTTATTTTTCCCACCAAGTTTCATCCCGATCCCTCAGCTCTAAGTGTTTTCCAAGATTTTAGGTTTTCCCCTCCCAACTCCCCTCTAATGTCACCAGATCCGGTCAGGATTTAAAATAACAGCTCTGAGACACGATATCCTTCCAAATATTAAATTTCATTAAGATCTGATCAACCGTTCGTAAGTTAAAAATACTTCATTTTTTCTATTTCTTCCGAATTAACGGGGCCCCCACTCTCCCCCAGATGGTCAAATCGAGAAAATGATTATTTTTAATTTAATCTGGTCTGGTCCCTGATATGCCTGCCAAATTTCATCGTCCTAGCTTACCTGGAAGTGCCTAAACTAGCAAAACCGGGACCGGCAGACTGACAGAGCGGTAGAATTTGCGATTGCTATATGTCACTTGGTTAATACCAAGTGCCATAAAAACGGAGTAAAAAATTATGCCAAGTTTTAAAATAAACAAGATTGCTATAACTGAATTATAAAAGCCTGAAGCGAAAAAGAAACTAATATAAACCAAACGAGCCGATTTAAAAAAAAAAAGAAGAAGAAGAATTTACCACAAATAAGAGCAAGACTACAACCCCTAAAACTCCCTTAAGTCAGAAGGGCCAAAACGATCATATAAGCACAATACTAACGATCTGTAGAGGGCAGAAAAAATTACTTAAATTAATTTTAATGTTTGAAAAAGAACCTTTTTGTTACTATTTTTATTTTGATCCCAATCAATTCAGAAGTTTCTGAAATTTATGTCAAAATAACATTATAAATCACCGTGGGATGACTTTTGAATCGATCTGTTTAGTTTGTATTATTTCGAATTAGTCAAGCAATAGATGATTCAGATTCATTTTCTATATTTATTTAAGATGTTTACTTAAAGGATAGAAAATATTGATGAGCATTAAATTAGTATCAGAAAATTGATATTGTTTGAACTATTATTAACTGTTTAAATCAAAATGAAACACAAAAAAACAGTCTTGTAGATTTGAAAAGTATGCAACCATTAATGTTAGTATAAAGAAAAACATTTTCGGAATTTTATTTTTAGTACAGTGAAAAGGAGAACCTTGCCTTTGGAGGCCATAGAGGGCGGTGACAATACGCTCTTGCGCCAATAAAGGACATTCAGTAACAGGAAAGTAAGCAAACATATATTATTCTTGCCAAAACCCACAAAACCAGAAAAATAAAGCATCAATATCAATTAAAGAAACATAATATAGCGAAAATTATGTGAACAAAAATTGAAACTGGCTAAACTACTTGAATAAAAATTGGAAAATACGCAATAGCTTGAACAAAAGAACTGAAAGGTGAAGACTTTGGTATAGAAAGTTCAAAAGGAAGAAACTATTTGATCAAAAATTGAAACAGCACGAAATTGCTTGAACAAAATTGAACAGATGAAACTAGTTGAATAAAAATTATGAAAACAACAAATTACTGGGACAAGAATTTGATTAGATTTTCTTCCTCTTTACGCTTTGGTTTTTTTTTATTTTTATAGTTACACATTTCACAGTTCAAGAATCTAAGCTGTTTTTTTTTTCAAAACTACACAAGTTTTATTTCAATTTTCACAGTAAAACACTTCCCAATTTAAGAATTTTTCATAATTTCACGATTTTCGTAATTAAAATTTTCACAATGTGAGAATATCCGGTTTTTCAAAATTCCACAGTTCTAATGTGAATTTTCGACAACGAAACGATTTCCGATTCAAGAATATTAATAGATGTATTTTACTACTTTTAAAGTTGTTTTAAAACTCACTATACCGAAATTGAACTCTCTCGGACCAACACAGGACACTCATTAATGGAAAGCAAGTATAAATATACTAATCTTGCTAGAAATGATAAAACGAGAAAGACAAACACACCAGAATCCCATAGGCAGACCTGATACGGTGAAATCGAGTCAACAAAAAAAGTAAATCTGTAAAGACCTTGGAAAAAAAATTTGAAAAACATGAAATTGTGTGAAAAAAAAATCAAGATGACGGAATCAAGTGGACAATTTGAAATAAATTTTTTGGCTCGACAAAAAATTGAGAATGGTAAAAAAAAATAACATTCTAAATTCTTAAACTTTCTCCAAAAAAATTGAAAGAAGCGAAAAACTTCATTAAACAAAGAAAATCTTTGAAAACTTTGGGACAAAAAATTGAAAAAAGTAAAAAACCCTCGACACACAAAGAAATTCTTTGAAACGAAGGAATAAAACAAGAGAATTTGTGAATATGCATTACACAAATTGGAAATTCATGAAAACTTTACGACAAAATTGAAAGAATGAAAATTGAAAACAATAAACACTTTGTGAATGATTTAAAAAAGACGAACTCGCTTGGATAAATAAATAAAATATCTGCCTTTTATCTCGGCAGAACCTTTAATACTTGCGGATTAACTCTGTAAAAGTCAAAAATATGTGAAATCCTATTCGGTCATGCTTAACCACATAACCCAAAAACCACTGAATTCAGATTAAATATTTAGGTTGGGGTAAATTAACATACGCCATATAAGGTTTGGTTAAATTAGCTGTATTTAGGTTAAGCTGGTGCTCCAACTAAACCAGCAACTAATGGAATTTGTAACTTGGAATCTGAGGCAGAATCGTTATGTTGACATTTGACAAAAAGGGAGTGTTTGACTTATCGCATTGTTGAATTTTAGTGTTACAAATGTGGAACTGTGACAATTGCTGACTTTCTTGAGAAGTGTAAAACTTTGGGTTGTCAAATTCAAGAATTCTTAAGTCTGAGAAATGAGGAATTGTGAAATTTGCTAAAATTCTTGAAAAGGCAAGGTTTTTGAGTTGTTAAATGTGAAACTTTTAAGTCTGGGAAAATTGAAATCATGAAATTTTTGACTTATGTGGAAAGACAAATTGGGAAATTTTAATGTCTGAGTATTGTGGCATTCTGAAAATTGTTGACCCATGAAAAGTAGGAGCCTTTGGTTTGTCGAGCTGTGGGATTTTAAGTATGTGAAATATGGACATCAAAATGGGTATTTCCAGTGAAAATAAGGAATTCTTTCATTTAAATCTGAAATGTGGAAATGCGGGTTTGAAGTTTCTCACGATAAATAAACCACCTTTATTCTAGAAAAGTAAATAACTATTTACAAAAACAAAATATATTGCAATTCCACTGTACCAGAATGCAATGGCTTATATTATTAGTGAGCAAAAAAACAAAATAAATTACAACTGAACAAATTGAACAAAATCAAATAAGTTAACATATTAGTGAGCGACGTTTAGGCATATGCAGATCTAGGGTAGATAGAGTCCCTGTCACTTTCAAAAATAGTTGCTAGTCTTATGATTCTTTGCTTTTTTCTTCCTTTTTCTTCAAATATTTTAATAAGTTTGAAGTAATGCCCCAATAGGCACTTTAAGCCCAGCCCTATCCAAGCCTCTCAGGGAGTTCCTGTCCCTGTATTTCATGGGGGCCATCATGTGCATATTACGTCCCAGGGAATGTTTTCTAAAAGACGTAGAGGCTTTTTACGTAAACAGGAATGTTTTGTAGGAGATGCAGGTGTCTGTTCCGCAATAGGGAGGGTTTACTTTGGTTGTTATGTAATGGGTTTTGTTTACTTTTGGTTGTTACATAATAGGGCTTTGGTTGTTACGTAAAAGGACCTGTTAGAGTCCACTAGTCAAGCAGGGAAGTTTTTTAGAAAATTTTCTTCAAGACGTTTTTTCAAGTCGTTTCAAGACATCCCAAGACGTTTTTTAAGATGTTTTTCTTCAAATCGTTTCAATACATCCCAAAATGTTTTAAGACGTTTTTCTTCAAGACCTTTCAAGATGTTTCAAGATATCCCAAGACGTTTTCTACGACATTTTTTCTTCAGTGCATTTTTCTTCACGATCGGTTTGATAGTACGTAATAGGTGAATATTTTCTTATGTTAAGGATGACACATTCACACGTGGATCTTACGCAATGGCGGTGCTGATGTGGGATATTACGTAAAGAGGGTGCACGCGTGGGTGTTACGTAACGACAGTGCACATGTGGGGTGTTACACAATTTTGGTGCACGCAGGTGTGTCACGTTATGATGATACTCACGTGGGATGTTAAATAATGCTTTAGGAAATTTTTCAGGATTTCATGTTCTTTCAAGGCATTTTTTTTCTTTCTAGGCGTTTATCTCAGGGAACCTTTCTATTTCAAAGATTTTTTCTTGTCCACACTTGGAATTTCAAGATGTCCCCCTCAATGGAATTGAGATCTAGTCGTCTGGACCATAAACCCTTTCTACTATTTTGATTCGTGAAATAGGTTCTACGAAATGACCTATTGCATGCAAGGAGAGTCCCCTTTTCATGCATTCTAGAATGATTAAATGAATTGCGCGTTCCCATATTATTACAATAATTGACAAACAGGGAAAAAATCGATCACTGAAATTTGCTTGCATTTGAAGTACACCTGCTTGTTGAGTAATGCTTTAGAATATGTTATCAGATAAGATTGGGGTTTCTCTTAGTGCTTTTAACTAATAGAGTCTTTTTAAGACATATCGAACTTTTTGTTTACACTAGAATCGATCAATTATACTTTTTTATATATTTTTGAGAGCCTTTAATGAAAATCCCTCGTTTCTTTGGCTGAGCGTTAGATTTCACTCCCCCTTAGTCGGAAAAATTGTTTTAACACTTCCCAGCTTAACTTTAAGCTCTAGAAAATATTGGTCCAAACAATTTACACCGCTTTATCACACTATTGCTGGCTCTTGGGCACCTTCTGGCACCCCCTCATCCTTCCTAGGACCTTTCCCATATATATTCTCGCTAAAATCATGCATTAAATCGAATAGTTCACGTTTTCGCAAGCTAAAACTGCGTGATTCACAATGTCAATTCTCACCACCATGGCACATTGTTACTGCCCCTATAGCACCCTCTTGCACTGCCTCATCATTCCTAAGATATTTTCCAGATAATTTTCTGTTAAAAATCATACGTTGAATCCAATATATCATGTTTTAGCAAGCCATTTACCTGATACATCATGTCCATTCATGCCGCTGTACCACACTATGACTGGCCTTCCGGCATCCTCTGGCACCCCTCGTCATTTCTAAGACATTTTCCAGACATTTTTTTTTGGTAAAAATCATGCATTAAACCCCTTGTTTGATGATTTTGAAGTCAACCCACCATGATACACCATATCTCTTCACAAAACCGTGCCACACTATGACTGGCGCTCTGGCAACTTCTACCACCTCTCATCATTTTTAAGACTTTTTTCACTTATTATCTTGTCAAAAATCACACATTAAATCCAATGGTTGCTGTCTTAGCCCCCCCCCTCCCTGTGGTATACCATCTCAATTCACACCACTGTGACACTCTATGACTGGCCCTCTGGCAACCTCTAGCAACCCTCATTATTCCTAAGATATTTTCCTGGTATTTTTTTGTCGAAAATCAGGCAGTAAAATCCATTGGCTTATGTTTTTGCAAGCCAACCCACCATGATACACCATGTCTATTCATACCACTTTTTCAAACTATGACTGGCCTTCTAGGACTCTCTAGCACTCCCTCATCATACTTAAGACATTTTCCAGATATTTTCTTGTCGAAAAAATATATTAAATCCGTTGGTTCATGTTATTCGTAAGCCCACCCTCCTTGATACTCGATGTCAATTCACAACACCGTGAAACGCTATGACTTGCCCTTTGGCACACTATGACACTATTCATCATTCCTAAGATATTTTTAGGATTTTTTTACTAAAGTGATAAACAATTTCGCTCTCCCCCCCTCATCCACTTACCGTGGTTCCAGCCTCGATTCTGCTGTTTCCCTCCCCAGTTCCAGTTCCAACCCCCGATTCCACCGATTCCAATCCCAGTCCTACCGGTCCCGATTCCAATTCCAGTTCTGTTTCCACCACTTCTGTTCCCCACAAATTCCACAGTTTCGATTCCATCTATTTTGGGGTGTTAGCTAAATATTTCAAGTTATTATCAAAATCTAGAATAGTTCCAGCAAAATCTTTCCTGATATTTTCAAACATCTTGCACTGTACTATCAAAATCTCACCTGATATAACAAAAAACTTCTATTGCATTATCAAAACCAAATACCATACTATCAGAATCATGCACGTTATTACCAAAATCTTACATGGTATTATAATTGTCTCGCAAGTTATTAACGAAATATCTTCAGCAACAATCAAAACTTGACTGCTGTTACCAAAATTTAATATGATGCTATCAGAGCCCTATTACCTATTAACAAAACTTAACATAGTGCTATCAAAATCGTTTCTGCTATTATCAAGACTTTGAAAGCCTTGTCAAATGTTATCAGAACCTTACATGATATTATAAAATTCTTGCCAAGTATTACCAAACTCTTGTATGAAAATATCAAAGTCTTTTCTGATACTATGGAAGATATTGCACTACATTATCCAAATCCCGACTGGTATAATGAGAATCCTCTATGGCAATATCAAAACCACGCACGATACTTTCAGAATCATGCGAGTTATTAACAAAATCTTACATGGTATTATCAAAATCTTAAATGATATTAACAAAACACTTGCAGCTTCAATCAAAACGTGCCTGTCAATCATGCTATCTATTAACAAATTTTAACATAGTACTATAAAAATCCTGTCTGCTATTATCAAGATTATCAAACTCTTGTAAAGTATTATTAAAATCTTATACGATATTATCAAGGTCTTGCATAATATTACCAAACAGTGTTTAAATATTACAAATCTTGTCTTGTATTTTCAAAGTCTTTTGAGGTGTTATGACAGTCCTTTCTCGTATTACCTAAATCTTGCAAGTTATTATCAAAATCTAGAATGATGCTGGAAAATCGTGTCTGACACTATCAAAATACTATGAAGCATTACCTAACCTTGTATAATATTATCAAAATCACGCCAGATCTTATCAAATATCTTGTGCTAGATTATCAAAATTCCACAAGGTTATCCTCTATGATATTATCAAAACTTTCATAGTGTTATCAAAAGTTATGCATGTTATCAAAAGTAAAGCAAAATCATGCATGGTGTTATAAAGATCCTACCTGACATTAACAAAATGTTTTTCAGGTAGTATAAAAACGTGTCTGGTATCGTCAAACCTGACCCTTTTTTTATCTAAATCATGTTTGCTTTTACCAAATTTAACATAGTTTGATGAAATCATGTCTGTCTTTATCAAAATCAGGCCATATTTTATCAAACTCGCGTATAAACTTACATGATATTATCAAAGTTTTGCCTGATGTTAAAAAATCATGTTTAAATATTACAAAATCTTGTCTTGCATTTCCAGTCCCAGTACCATAAAACTTTTTTGAAGCATTACCACAATCTTGTGTGAGATTATCAAAATCATAAGAGTTATTAACATAAACTTGCAAGGTAAAATCATCTAATCTGAAAGTTATTAACGAAATATTTTCAGCTATAATCAAAACGTGACTGCTATTACCCAAATCTGATATGATACTTTCAAAATCATGTTACCTATTAACGAAACGGTCATTACATAACACCCCATGTGTGCGCTGTCATCACTTGATGTCATACGTGTGCACTGCCAATACCTAATATCCATTTGTGCCCCGTCATTATATAATGCCAAATTGTAAAATTGCGTCACATCCCTCGTGTGTACCACCATTGCGTAGCACCCCACGTGTGCGCTTCCATTACGTGACATCTCACGTCTGCGCCACCGTTACCAAACACCCACGTGTGCACCGACATTACGTAACACCCACGTGTAAGTTGCGTCACACCCCACGTGTTTCCCCATCATTAAGTAACACCCACATGTGTGCCGTGCCCAGTTACAAGCAGGGGTTCAACACAGGCTCCAGAAGTTTATCATGACACTAGATTGCGTCAATCCTAATAAATTCATCAAGTCACGCAAGATTGCGAAACTCTCAACACCAATTACATAATTAACACCTGCATAACTTAGAAAAACACTCCATCTGACGTAATCAACACCTGCTGGCTGTCTTGGAATGACGGGATAGGGCTCTAATGGAGTCCAAGGATAGGGCTCTCATGGAAGGTATTATGGCGTCACTACTGCTGTCTTAAATTAATTATTTTGGAAACAAGCCAACAAGGACAATGCACCAAAAAAGAGCAAAATTAATGATCAAACAAACGCATCATAAGAATGGGGTATATTCAGTCCCGGTTAGTTCTTTAACAGGGGTGGCAATTCACAAGTTGTATGAGGAGGGCACAATGATTTGTGTCGATTTCTTAGTAAAGCTATAAATAAAGCATTTTATATCAAAGGGTATTTTTTCTATTATTTTTAACGAACATATAAAAAGAGGCATTTCTCAAAATATTGGGGGAGGGAGACTCCCACCCCAAATGTTGACCTTGTTAGACATTTTGAGACATTTCAGAACGATGTCTCTAAAGAAATAAAACCAAACAGTTTAGATATAAAACTAAATTATTTATAATAAAATTATATAACGACATTCATAGTAAAGACAACCTATTCTAACCAGTGGCTGTAATTGTAATGGTAATTCTAACTACAAAAACCCAAATAAGTAGCAATTTTCTAACGACAAAATTTGTATTGTAAAAGAAACAGAAAAACCGTATTCTAAGGGTCATAGCATTTAGGCATTTTGGTATTTGGTCTAAACATCGCTCAAGTCGTAGCCTATTGCTTCTTTGTATTACTACATTAATCTTTTTGACAGTCAGACATTTCCAAAAAAAATGGATTCAAACATTATATGAAAAATGACCTTTCACATCGAGTTTAACTAGTGCTGTCCTTGGAGGTAGAGTCCCAACGTGACATTCATAGTAACCGGAATCTGCCTCATCCACTCGAGTAATTTGTAAAAACCAGTGTTCCGACTGTTTGTCATATAATGGTCGCACTCTTCTGTCACTTGTGTATGTCATGCTTCCGACACTTAACAAACGAACATCTTTTCTTCTGAACCAAGAAACCTAAATAATAAGTTAACATTCCAATATAATATTACGAATGAAGAAGCAAATTAGTTTAGTTAAACAAAACCTTATTATTAATTTCAGAAAAATTTTTGGACAGTAAAAAGGGAAGTATTACCCAACAGCACCATTATTCAGGTTAATTCTACATGAAGGAAGGTGAGAGGCTACTTACAACCTTCCCTTCCCCGCTTCCCTTTTCCATATTTATCTAAAGTAGACAGTTCGAACATAACAAATGGACACTTTTAGACATCCACCCTTACTCCTCCTTCACAATGATCCACCGCTCCTCGTTCAGCATAGCCACCAGTTGCCCTCGAATCACTTTTGACTCTTAAAATAGGAAATTAGAACTTTCAATTTCCAATCAAACGAGCCTACTAAAAAGTTTACGCGACCACCACTTTCATTAAAACCTTATATGCCCACGAAGCATAATTTACCAACAATTGTTTCCGGGCTCTTGGTGGGGCGGGGTCAATGCCGGAGTATTTATTATCTGATACTTGGAATAGCTTGAACAAAGTGGCCGTTTCAAAATTTTTATCAGGTACATTTGGTAAACAGAGGGCGTGGGCTGGGGGCTACTCAACTTTTGACTCTTTAAAAGGTCACTAGAATCTTCGATTTACGATCGAATGAGCCCCCTCCAAAAGTTTTTACGTCCACCCCTTCCATATAAAGTACTCCTTTGAGAAAATAAATAAATAAATAATAAAATATTGAAGCCTAATGATCTTTTCAATAGGCAACGCTATCATTGCTCTGAAAGAAGCTAATTTTGTGATCATGATTTTTAACAAGCTGCAAAGCATTAAAGTAGTTTTGGGAAAAAGGGCAGCCTCTTAACTCATTGTTTTAGAAATTTTAACATAAACTTTTTTCCCTGATTTCAATATTTGTCTTGATTATAATACTATTATTCTTCTAATGTATACTTGGTTTTTCGATAAAACTATTTTTATTGTTATTTATAATTAGGCATTAATAAAGGCACTGTGAAGTGCACCACAACACCTAAATTGGCAACAATGGTAAAACATAAGGTATAAGATATGAACATTTTAAGAATGGACATATTAACTTCTTGAATAAGAATCAAATAAAATACGCTTTATTTTCAAAGTTCTTTTTATTCTAACCAAATGACCCTTGTGTTTCGGAGTCATTTTTAAGAGCTTGGTATAAAAAGTAAAACCTTAGAAAAATAGCGAAAATAGCCACCTCATTTACAGAATAATTTTTTTCGTTTTGAATTTATATGTCGTTTCATAATTTCATCTGAAAAAACCTATCTTCTTTATTTTATTTCTGATTATTTTCTAAGTAATCCAGGGAAATTTTCACCTCCTCCATGAGAAATTACCTCAACCCACGGAAAATTTATCCATGAAAAGCTCTACCCACAAGAACTTCTCCCAGCCGTAAAATTCCCCCGGATAGTTATTAATCCTCGATGAAAACTCCCCCTGAATAAATACTTATGGACGATTCGGCCAGAAAAATTCTTCTTAGCATACTTTCATTTGAAAAAGACTTTAATTTCTGATGGTTTTCTAAATCGCGCCGTAAATCCCCCCACTATGTGAGAATTTTTCTTAGAAATCGCCACCCCCTCCCAGTGGAAAGTTGTTCCTGCGGAAAAATCCCTCATGGAAAACTTCTCCCTATGGAAAATTCCCTCGTGGAAAATTTCTCCCATGGAAAATTTCCTCATGGAAAACTTCTTCCACCGAAAAACCCCTCGAAATCACCACCATTCCAAACCCGCTAAAATTTCCCCGGAACATTTCCATAAGTAAAACTGAGACTTCCTTCCCCCCAACAATATCTGTAAACTTCCAAGTAACGAATACTATACGTAAACAATGAGAAAACTTCATAGCTTACAGCCATGTTTGCAGGGGCTCTAGGGTTTGATGGTATCCCCAACGGCCTAGCTATTGGTCCTTTTAACTATGTTGAAAAAATGGCTATTTCAAATTTGATCAGACGATTTGGTGAAAAGGGAGGCTTAGGAGGAAGCTGGTTACCTTCCAATCTTTTTGGTCACTTAAAAAGGGCACTGTGATTTTAATTTTCTTTGAAAATTGGATTCACGACATTTTAGGACCCACTGGTTCAGTACTATCACCCTTGGAAAAAAAGCAAAAACACACAAAAAAAACACATATCTGTGATCATTCTTCTGGTAAAAATACAAAATTCTAAACTCTAACAAATGAAATCTTGAAACCTCTACAATAGGGTTCTGTAATACCTAGGGTTCTACAGGAACCCTACACAATTAGCGTTGTATATACTTAGGGTTCTATAGGGTTCTGAATCAAACAGTTCACGGCAACGAACTATAAGTAAGGAGTGACCCGGCTCAATAGAAACTGAAACTCTAAAACTCAGAGTTTTGGTATCAGTAGATATATCAAAAGAATCAAATCTGTATGTTAATTTCAAATATATAAGTTTAATTAAGCTTAGTCTTATGTATCTAAGGATACGAGCCTGAGAAAATTTGCCTGATTTTCAAAAAAAGCGACAAAAGTGCCCGAGAAGTCATTGAATCTTCATGAAAATCACACCATCAGATTTCAGCGTAACAGACAACCCTACTGTAAAGGTATCAGGAACCTATCTGAAAAATTGTGGAATTTTGTGTTTTTCGCCACAAGAAAGATCACGGATGCGTGTTAATTTGATGTTTGTTTGTTAGTTTTTTTTTTTGAAGGGAGCCATAAGACAATACCTTGTTAAATTCGTAAATATACTAGACTTAAATCAAGGATTTGTCTTGTAACTGCCCTTTTTAAGAATATGTATGATTTTCCATGCTAGAGAGAAGTTTGAATAAAGGAATGTACCCTGAGAAGCTATTAACTAAAAGCACTTTCGCATGCTACAAACTCAGCTAGTAGGTAAGTTCTGAGTGTCTAGATTGCTGACTGATTATCTGAAAATTAATAAAAATACTTTTGAGTACAATAAACTCGGGTAGTTGATAAATTCCCAGTGCTTTAGTTGCTGACTGAGTATCAAGAATTTAATGAAAGCACTTTTGAGTACAACAAACTCAGCTAGTTGATAAAACCCTTTTGTGTTAGTTACAGGCTGAGTTCCAGAAATTTTATAAATTTTGACAAAAAGAAAATCAGCTATTTGATAAATTTCGAAGGTATTAGTAACAAAACATTTTAATTAAAAAAAACTAGTTTTCTTAAGCTGCACTTTTATTTAAAAAAAAGCAATTTTGAGTACAAGATTCTCACCTAGTTGGTAAATTCTGTGTGTTTTAGTTGCTCAGCTAGTTGATAAATTCCGTGTGTTTTGCTTGCAGGTTGAGTACCAAAGATTTAATGAAAGCACCTTTTAGTAAAACAAACTCAGCTAGTTGATAAATTCCGTGTGTTTTACTTGCAGGCCAAAGATTTAATGAAAGCATTTTTGAGTACAACAATCTCAGCTAGTTGGTAAGTTCTGAGTCTTTTAGTTACTGACTGGATATTCGACTGGAAAATTTATTAAAGGTACTATTGAGTACAAAATAACTCAGCTGGTTGGGATATTCCGAGTGTTTTAGCTGCTAATTGAGTAAAAATAACTTAATGAAAACCTTTTGAGTACAACAATCTCAGCTTGTTGGTGAATTCCGAGTCTTTTAGTTACCAAGTGGGTATCAAAACAGTTAATAAACTAAGTTTTGAGTACAACAAACTCAGCTAGTTGGTATATTCCGAGTGTTTTAGTTTCTGAATAAGTAACAAAAATTTAGTGAAAGTACTTTTGTTTACAACAAACTTAGCTAGTTAATAAATTCCGTGTGTTTTACTGTCTCGTTTAATACCAAAAATTGAACAAGAGCATTGTGGGGTACAACAGAGTCAACTAGTTGATAAATTCCATAAAGTGGTATATGTATGCTAGTCATTTTTTCTTTTCCTGTTAAAGCTGCACATTTTATTCTTGTGTGCTAGTTTCGTTTGTAATTAGCAGTGTGAGGGTCAATTTAAAATGAATAATGTGAAAATAAACAAGTTTTTTCAACTGAAAGTAAGGAGCAATATTAAACTTAAAACAAACAGAAATTATTATGTATATAAGGGCAGTTGCTCCTCCTTAACACCTCACTCTTTACGCTAAAGTTTGAATTATCTTCCAATACTGTATGAACGACTCACGAAACTCCTGGTCGTTTAGTTATAACAATAAGAAGTTTTTTAAAGTAATAAAAAACTTTAGTATGAAGAGCAAGGTGTTGAGGAGGAGCAAGTGTAAAGAGCGAGGGTTTGAGTACAAGCAACCCCTCTCATTTACCTAATTATTTCTGTTCGTTTTAAGTTTTAATCCTGCTCCTTACTTTCAGTTAAAAAAAAAAACCTTTTATTAATCAGCATAAGAAATCTATTCGTTTGACACATTAAATTCCGTTTTTTTTCCTTCAGCTACTATTGAGCGGAGTAACCTCTTACTTACAGATCTTTACCAAGAACTGTTTGCCATGAAAAACAAAATATTTTACTAAAACTTTTTTGCCACACAAGAAAGTCTACCATTAAAAACATGAGTGGAATCGTTGGCATCTTGCCCGGATATTTTTCGAATATCGGATTCTGTCAATTCGCTTAGGGATATTTCCTAACTAGATCTACCCCTCCCCCCAAAAAATAGAAATGTGTGCGACAAGTTGGGTACTAAATCACTTGTAAGCCTAAGAGAGTAACCTTAGCAGGTTTAATAAACCTAGAAGCAAGCGTAGTAAGCATAGACAACTTACTGTTACATTTCCAGCGTGTGGAACTTCGCATGGGAGCATAACTGTACGTCCCACCGTAACACGGACTTCACGATTGTAATTTGAATGGTGTCGATGACTTCTTTCTGCTTCTGAAGGCTCATTTGCATGATGATCTGACTGCACTGTTTTGCCTGAGAAGAAACAAAATCAGATTAGTCTTTATTGATATTATCTTGGAATAATAGAATATCTAAAATGCTAATAGTTTGGGCAAGCAGGGCACAAGCATCTAGAAATAATATGAAAGTATGCTATTTTTCTATAACAGTAGCCTAGTGTGGGGATAGTGACTACTTAGGGGGGATCTATCCCTTCGAATCCTGGTTCTGATTTTTTTACCTAGTAGATCTTTGGCAGAGTTTCTTCAAGAAGCAAATGCTTGTTACGTAATGCTAGACGTTTTTCAACAAAACCTTTTTTTATGGTTGTCATATAAAAGAATTAATTACCCGAATATTTAGAGACCTGCAGGGGCAGGTAGGAAAACCCCTCAGAGCAAGGTACCAGTCAAGATGTTTTCTCCTCAAGATGTTGTTCCAAGAAAAAATTGATCATAGTCAAATGTTTAGAAATGTAGATTTTTTTTAGACAGTATTTTTTTGGAGGCTTATAAAAGCCTTGATTGGATTCATAAATTTATTTTAATTACTGTTGACCCAAAAAGGCGTCCCGCTACATGGTCTAGATATCGATTGATTCTAAAAAAAAATCATTGCTGCAAACACATAAGTGTGTCCTGTTACGTGGTCTAGACACCTATTGATTTTCATCAGCAACAAAGGGACCCTGTTATGCGAGAATTTTTAATTCTTATAGCGGGTAATGGACCGGGTAATTCCCTTTGTTCTCTTGGGCCTATAAAAATCACATGGCAAACATCCCTATATATATATATATATATATATATATATATATATATATATATATATATATATATATATATATATATATATATATATATATATATATATATATATATATATATATATATATATATATATACTAGCTGTTGGGGTGGCGCTTCGCGCCACCCCAACACCTAGTTGGTGGGGGCGCTTCGCGCCCCCCCCAAGCCCCCCCGCGCGCGTAAGTCGTTACGCGCCATAATAGTTACGCGCCATTGTAGTTGTGTCCCTATGTCCCACCTGTGAATATAGATATATATATATATATATATATATATATATATATATATATATATATATATATATATATATATATATATATATATATATATATATATATATATATATATATATATATATATATGGTTTTAACTACGTAAAACTTGCGAATATACAACATTCTTTGCTGTCCCATTGTCTTTGCATATAAATAAATTGTCAGGTTTACCGACTCTTGAACATGCAACATATAATGGTCCATGGGAAAACAATCTGTATTCAGATCTATACCTCATGATTCTAATGATTGCCCTTGAGCTTTGTTGATGGTGATTGCTAATCGACCATTCCCTGTCCCGGTGTCCCGGTCGTCATTTACATCCCCCTGTTTCCCCCGGTGTCCCCGTTGTAGTTGTGTCCCTGTGTCCCGGTCGTCATTTATATTCCCTGTGTCCCGGTCGTCATTTGTATCCCGGTGTACCGGTCTGTATATACATTCGTTTTTTAGTTTTGTTTTTCTCCTTTATTTTTTTCCTTTTTTTTTCTTTTTTAGTTTATTTAGATTTTTAGATTTTTTAGTTTTTTTATTAGTTTTTAGTTTTTTTTTCTTTTTAGTTTTTTTGTAGTTTTTACCTTCTTTTTAGTTTTGTTAATTTTTTTTTTTACTTATGTCCTGGTCGTCATTTATACTCCCTGTGTCCCGGTGCTTTGTTGATTGCTAATCGAACATTCCTTTTGTCCTGGTCGCTTTCTCTTTGAGTGTCGTCATTTATTTTTTTCTTTTTTAGTTCTTTTAGTTTTTACCTTTTTTAGTTTTTTTTAGTTTTTTAGATGAAAATTTTTTTTAGTTTTTTCCTTTTTTTCTTTTTAGTTTTTTATTGGTTTTTACCTTTATGTTAGCTTATTTTTCAGTTTTTTCCTTTTTTTTAGTTTTTTTTTATTTTTTATTTTTTTTAGTTTTTTACCTTTTTTTAGTTTTTTTAGTTTTTTTAGTTTTTTTAGTTTTTTAGCTTTTTTACTTTTTTTATTAGTTTTTAGTTTTTTTGTAGTTTTTGCCTTTTTTTAGTTTTTTCAGTTTTTTTTTTAGTTTTTTATTGGTTTTTACCTTTATTTTAGCTTATTTTTCAGTTTTTTCCTTTTTTTTAGTTTTTTTTAGTTTTTAGTTATTTTAGTTTTTTACCTTTTTTTAGTTTTTTTAGTTTTTTTAGTTTTTTAGCTTTTTTATTTTTTTTATTAGTTTTTAGTTTTTTTTGTAGTTTTTGCCTTTTTTTTAGTTTTTTTAGTTTTTTAGCTTTTTTATTAGTTTTTAGTTTTTTTTTGTAGTTTTTGCCTTTTTTTAGTTTTTTTAGTTTTTTAGCTTTTTTATTTTTTTTATTAGTTTTTAGTTTTTTTTGTAGTTTTTGCCTTTTTTTAGTTTTTTCAGTTTTGACGTCACCTGATCCAGTTTTTTCAGGTGACGTCACCTGATCCACGATCCACAGATCCACAGACAACTTATTTTTATATATATAGATAGTTTTTATTTTTTACTTATGTCCTGGTTGTCATTTATACTCCCTGTGTCCCGGTGCTTTGTTGATTGCTAATCGAACATTCCTTTTGTCCTGGTCGCTTTCTCTTTGAGTGTTGTCATTTATTTTTTTCTTTTTTAGTTCTTTTAGTTTTTACCTTTTTTAGTTTTTTTTAGTTTTTTAGATGAAAATTTTTTTTAGTTTTTTCCTTTTTTTCTTTTTAGTTTTTTATTGGTTTTTACCTTTATTTTAGCTTATTTTTCAGTTTTTTCCTTTTTTTTGGTTTTTTTTTTATTTTTTATTTTTTTTTTAGTTTTTTACCTTTTTTTAGTTTTTTTAGTTTTTTTAGTTTTTTAGCTTTTTTACTTTTTTTATTAGTTTTTAGTTTTTTTTTGTAGTTTTTGCCTTTTTTTTAGTTTTTTCAGTTTTTTTTTTTAGTTTTTTATTAGTTTTTACCTTTATTTTAGCTTATTTTTCAGTTTTTTTCCTTTTTTTTTAGTTTTTAGTTTTTTTAGTTTTTTACCTTTTTTTAGTTTTTTTAGTTTTTTTAGTTTTTTAGCTTTTTTATTTTTTTTATTAGTTTTTAGTTTTTTTGTAGTTTTTGCCTTTTTTTAGTTTTTTTAGTTTTTTAGCTTTTTTATTAGTTTTTAGTTTTTTTGTAGTTTTTGCCTTTTTTTAGTTTTTTTAGTTTTTTAGCTTTTTTATTTTTTTTATTAGTTTTTAGTTTTTTTTGTAGTTTTTGCCTTTTTTAGTTTTTTCAGTTTTGACGTCACCTGATCCAGTTTTTTCAGGTGACGTCACCTGATCCATCCACAGACAGACAACTTATTTTTATATATATAGATAGATAGATATATATATATATATATAATAGGTAAGTTTGCCTTGCTTCCCTCTCATCTTTTGTTCTATAAACTGGATTTCGCTTATGCAAGCAATATGACTGCTATTCACAAATGCTAAAAGGATTTTTTCACACTTTTCAATCAATGTTCGTTTTATATTTATTTTTTATCTTTTGTATTTATCTAAGAATAGTCTTACGCAAGGAAATGGATTATTTTTCCTTAAAAAGAAGTAATTAAGGAAAAGGCAATGGGAGATCTTATAAAGGTCTACTTACTAACTACTTTCATAGTTAACTACTACTAAACAATAATTAAAAAAAAAATTAAAAAAAGTGAACTGTATTAGTATTTTGCTCTTTTGTTAGGAGATAAATCTATTACAAAAAAGTTATCCTTACTTTGTTGTAAATCTCTGACTTGTTCTCCTTCCTTTTTCTAAAGAATATGTCATTAGTTTTATCTTTCAGATGTATCAATCAAAGCAATTATAAGCGTTTTCCTGCTATACTAAAGACCAGTATATACCATATCACTTACAGCCATTATGTTCTACTCGCAGAAGTAATTACATTTATTCATGTTAAGTCAAACTAAAGGTTTATTTATTCGTTTTAGGTCATACTAAAGGTACGCTCTGATTTTTTAGCTCTATACGGATTAGGTTGCCATGAATATGAGAAAGAGAATGAATGTAACAAACATTTTCTTTCTTTATCTCTCTCTCTCTCTCTCTCTCTCTCTCTCTCTCTCTCTCTCTCTCTCTCTCTCTCTCTCTCTCTCTCTCTCTCTCTCTCTCTCTCTCTCTCTCTCTCTCTCTCTCTCTCTCTCTCTCTCTCTCTCTCTCTCTCTCTCTCTCTCTCTCTCTCTCTCTCTCTCTCTCTCTCTCTTTCTCTCTCTTTCCGTTTTGCATATTGGCAAACATAGAAATAAATTAGAAAATTTATTTACACAATGTTGTAATTATCTAGAAAGAAATTTCTGTTGTATTAAATACGGATTAAAGCATTTTCAACGAAGGTTTCTTTTCTACTAGTAACTAAATTTATTACAAGCAAGAAAATATTTATTTTTTTGCCGCAGATCATTGATTCATCATAAAACATAAATATTTTCCAAAGTTTCATCGGAACCTTAAAAATACAATTTTTATTTGTATATATCTTCCCTTTCGTTACTCAAAAAAGGTTTTGGTTAAACTAATAAAAGTACTTTTCTTTAGATTTATTGAGAAAAGTTTTCGAAGAAAGAATATTTTCAAATGAAAGTAAAAAATATGATATCAGTTTTTCTATATCTGCAATTCTTTTTTTATGTATAGTATTATCAGTGACAATAAAGCTTACTGTTAAATAGATTTATATAACAATGGAGTGAAATTCCCTCTTCCTAAATCCTTCAGGGAGTCAGACATTTTACATGATTTGTATTCTCCTGGGATTTCTTTTGACTTTAACTGTCGCTTCTCTGCTATGCACAGGCTATGTAATTATCACTATTGCTTGTCTTACAACCGTAGATTTTGTTGTTGATTTTCGTTCATCATTACCCCAGATTTTTTTCCATGCCTTTTGCTTTGGCCATTTAGATTCGTCCATAATCTTATATAATTTCTTATGACATCATAGATACAAAAAAACGTTTTATTTCCAAATTCTAACTACATGTTGCAGTTCGAAATTTTCGCTTGCAATTCAGTGTGAGTCTCAGTTACGTTAATTCCATGCTAATTGACATAGCTATTGTGATTCTCACTTTCGCTTGTTTTCTAATCAATTTGTTTTTGCTTCATTTTGATTATGTAACCCCTTAAACATTTTTCCACGCCTTTTGCCTTAAAGTTTTGATTTGTCTTGACATATTTGATGGTCCGTGCTGTTTGACAAAAATTTCTTCTTGTTGTTCAAATCACGTATTATTTCCAACCATTGTCCGTTAAATTATGTCATGTTGTTTTTACTCTGTTTAAGCAAATGCACCTGAAATTTGATGTAGTTCTTTTGTGAAATCATATCTTTAAGGTGTTTACCAAAACTGATTATCTAAAAGTTTGGTCCAGTTTCTTCCGGCTCGCTAAATATTTTTGTTGTTACCACCTTGGCATGAGAAGACTCCACCGATCAGAAAACTTAGACTCGCTGACCATGGTCTTGACATTTTCAAATTAATTGCCAAGCATAACCAACAACTTAATTTTTAACAAAATGATTGGTACCACACTCTAATTCAATAGTGTTTAATCTTTTTGAATGTCTGTGTCTTCATAATATTTAGTACAGCAGTAATAAATTATTTTTAATGCATGTTTTATTTTTATAGTTAGTTGTCGTTGCTATGACAAGATTTAGTATAGTAATTGGTCTCATTCATGTATTTTTCTTTGTTTGTTTGCTCTTTTATTCTTTGATTTTTCCTGTACTTCGTCTTATCGTGTTATGTGAATATCGTGTTTGATATCGTGTTATGTTATGTGAATATGTGTTCGATTAATAAATTAATATAAGAGAGTGTTATCATGTTGACTTAATATTTTCAATTGGTAATTCGAAATTGTGTCAAGAGAGCCAGCTAAACAGAAGAAAAACCAAAACAAGTATCAGAGCCGAGCATCCAAAATATCTAAAGCCAAAAAAAAGTACTACATTAAAAATAGAAAAAAAATACTGGAAAAATTTCATCTGGATATACAAGAATATTTTGATTGCAGCGGTAGATGCAATCTAGTAAATAGATAAATCACGGCCCATAGTAACCGAATACAATAAATGTATTTTAAAAATCTGGCAAGTTACAAAAGATGCTGTTTCAGGATTGATTATTACCATCTTGACTAGATTTAATAGTAAATTGTTACCTTAGCCATAAATTTAAGGACATCTCAAAAATTAGCCTTAATCAAGAATTTTGTTTAATCAAGACAAAAAGTGTGCCATTGGAATCGTCTTGTTCAAGAACTCGACAGAGGAAATTTCTTGTTCCTTGGCTTGAACAGCAAGGGAAATCACTTTTTTGTATGGGTCACACTGATACCACCTTCTTTTTTTCGTATCTTTCCTCCGCTGCTAAAAAAGCACTGGAATGTCATAAAGACATTATGATTTTAATTAGCTTAATGAGCCCATTAAGGGCTCATTTTCAAGTAAATTGCTAGATCTAAGTGGTTTGATAAACTCCAGTTTTTAAACAAAAAAAAAACGTTTCTTCGTATACAAGATGATTAATGACGTCACAATCTTAAGTTATAGCCGTAAATGGCTTTAAAAGTAAAAACTATATGATGGCGTCAGTTATAACATACATCAGTATTGCTAAGCCGAGGAAAGCATCGGAGCAGAGCAGTCGATATATCTACTGCAAAAAAAACAGCACTTTATGAAAAATAGACAAAAACGCTAGAAAATGTGAAAAATTAATTTAAAATAGATAAAAAGGCTGCTCTAAAAACAGTGGTCGAACCCATGTAAGGGTAATTAGTAACTTGTCTTGTGATGACAACTTAGATTTTAAGTTTTTTGAATATGTCCACATATTAGGGAAGTGAAATATTACGAAGAAAAACAAAAATTTATTCAACAGACCAGAGCCATCCAGAAGCAAAAAGTGAGATAGTCAAACAAAAGATCAAGGAGTGTTTGCAAAATTATGATGATTACTGAAGGAAATATAGAGAAACAGTCACTAACCAACTAATGAGTAAATATTGTAATTTTTCTAGCATAGAATGGCATGGACTTCCTATGTTTTTCATGGAGAGTTTCATCGCCATAGTACTACAGTAGCTGTCAAATAACAATAATTCATCAAAGAAATTACGACTAAAGAGCTGGACAATAATGCAAAACATACTATTGGTTTAACAGTTTTGAGATTTGACATTGACATGGATTGATGAAAGCTATCAAGAAAAGTTTAAACATCTGCGAAGCTATGTGAAATGACCCACAGAAACAAAGTTAAAACTACAATCAAAGATCAAGAATTTACGTTAAAGCGAGTAAGTCAGTGGCCAAGAGCTATATTCACACGCTTCCGCAAATACTGAACAAGACTTGTAAGCCAATCAGGCTGAAACAAACTTTTCTGGAGACTTGCTGAATGTAGGGTGAAAAATGAAAGTTCTAGTAAATATGCAATGGTTCTAAAACAAAGTAAATACCCTGAGAGATTCATCCAGAAGTCCAAAAAGATGACAAAAATGCAAGCAGATCTTGATGGACTAAGAAACATTTTAAGCCCGTTAAAGATTCCAATTTGCTACTATAGAATGTTATCGAGAAAATGTTAAGACGGTAACATCTGAGAGAATGTATCAAATAACCCACAGAGATAAAGTTTAAAAGTAACATCAACGATTAAGACTTTACTTGAACGCGAGTGTGTCAGAGGCTAGGAACTTTAGTCACACGCTTCCGCAAATAGTGGAGGAGACTTGTCAGCCAATCAAGTCCAAGTGAAATAAACTTTTCAGGAAGCTTGTTGAATGTGGAGTGAAAAATGATAATTAGAGTAAACGTACAGTTATTCTCAAACAAAATATATATCCTGAGGGATTCATGTAGAAGTCCAATTATGGCGAAATGTAAGCTGATCCTGATAATTTGAGAAATATTGCAAGCCTTTAAACCCTCATAATCTGCTACCGTAAATCGCTTGAATATTTCCAAACAAGAAAAGAACACCGTTGGAATAGCCATTGCCATAAATAATAAAATTGTTATTTAAAAACTAATCCAATCCCAGTAATCGGAGAAGGGCCTACCAGCTCGATGCTAGCTAAACTACCCATCATACCCCACGGGATTGGAATTCATAGGCTAATTGCTTGCTTATCATCATTTATAATGCGGAGCTCGGGTATGATTTGCGAAAATTAACAGATACTGAATAAGGCCCTAGATATAGGGCCGTTGAAATGCGAGACAAAGTGCTGTGAGAAAACCAAACAGGAACAACCCGGCTCAATAGTAACCGAAGCTCAAAAAGACAGAACTTTTATAGTCTTACCCATCGAAAACAATCTTAAAGTTTAGTCGTACCCATCAAAAGTTACAAGCCTGAGAAAGTTTACCTTATTTTGGAGAAAGACGGAGAAACATCCCCTAGAGTCATAGAATCTTAATTAAAATCAAACCATCACATTCAGCGTATCACAGAACCCTACTTTATAGGTTTTAAGCTCCTATCGGCCAAAATGTGGAATTTTGTGTTTTTTTCCAGAAGAAAGATCACGGATGCGTGTTGATTTTTTTTTTTATTTTTCCCAGGGATGATCGTATCGACCCAGCGATCCTAAAATGTCGCAAGAGGGCTCATTTGAACGGAAATTAAAAGTTCTATTGCCCTTTCTAAGTGACCGAAAAAATTGGAGGGCATCTAGGCCGTGGCAGGCCACATGGGAGGATCTTTCCATGGAGAAATTTTTCATGGAGGGAGAAAATGTCCATGAAGGGGGTACTGGATTTTCCAGCATTATTTAAAAAACAATGAGAAATTTTAAAGATAAGTTTTTTTCAACTGAAATGAGGAGCAACATTAAAACTTCAAACTAACAAAAATTATTACGTATATGAGGGGGTTTGTCGCCTCCTCAATACTTTGCTCTTTTATGCTAAAGTATTTTTACTAATTTCAAATGAGCTATTTGTTCTAATTAAATGGCATTTGTGATTCAGGGGTAGTTCTTAAAGAATTGGAACAAAATTCGAACTTTTGCGCAAAGAGCTAGGTATTGACAAGGGGGCGAGCCCCCACATATACTTAATAAAAATATACGAATATAGAAGTTCGTTAATCCATTAGTTACGTATTTTTATTACTAATAACAAGTTCGTGAATAAAATTAAAAGTTCTAGTGGTCTTTTGAAGTAGCCAACAATTCGAGGGTGAATAGGGCCCCTTCCCAATCCTTTTTTCTCAAAATCGTTCCATCAATATTTTGAGAGAGCTATTTAACCCCCCCCCCCCAAAAAAAAAAAATAAAATAAAAAATATGCAAATTTCGTTCTAATCATTCATGTACAGTGAGCAAAAATCTAAACCTGTATTAAATAAAAAAAAAATCAGAAATTAAATTTAAAAAAATATTTTTTTTTTTTACTGAAAGCAAGGAGAGACAATAAAACTTAAGACGAACAGAAGTTATTCCCTATATGAAAGGGGTTGTCTCCTCCTCAACGCCCCGCTCTTTAATTTAGAGTTTGACTCTTTCTCACAACTCTACTTTTTAAAACAATAAAAGACTGTAACACAAAGAGCGGGGCGTCAAGAAAGGGCTAACCCCTTTCATATACAGAATAATATCTGATTTATTTAAAATAAACTTACTATCAGTTAAAAAAAAACACTTGTTTTTTTATTTAATCAAACAGTTCGTGGTAACGAACTGTAGTAAGGAGCGACCCGGCTCAATAGTAAACGAAACTCTAAAAAACGGAATTTTGATGCTAAAATATACATCAAAAGAATCAAATTTTCATGCTGATTTTAAATATATAAGTTTCATCAAATTTAGTCTTTGTCATCAAAAGTTACGAGCCTGAAAAAATTTGCCTTATTTTAGAAAATAGGAGAAAATACCCCCTAAAAGTCACAGAACCTTAACGAAAATCACACTATCGCATTCGGCGTATCAGAGAACCCTTTAGCAAAATTTTCAAGCTCCTATCTACAAAAATGTGGAATTTCGTATTTTTTTGCCAGAAGACAAATCACGGGTGCGTGTTTATTTGTTTGTTGTTTTTTCCCCCAGGGGTCATCGTATCGACCAAGTGGTCCTAGAATGTTGCAAGAGGGCTCATTCTAACGGAAATGAAAAGTTCTAGTGCCCTTTATAAGTGACCAAAAAAATTGGAGGGCACTTAGGCCCCCTCCCACGCTCATTTTTTATCAAAAGACAACAGATCAAAATTTTGAGATAGCCATTTTGTTCCGCATAGTCAAAAACCATAATAACTTTGTCTTTGGGAATGACTTACTCCCCCACAGTCCCTGGGGGAGGGGCTGCAAGTTACAAACTTCGACCAGTGTTTACATTTAAGAATGGATATTGAGAAGTGTACAGTCGTTTTCGGAAGATTTTTTTTGGTTTTGGGGGTGGGGTTGAGGGTAGGGGGTTATGCGGGAGGATCTTTCCTTGGAGAAATATGTCATGGGGGAACAGAAATTCAACGAAAAGGGCGCATAATTTTTTAAAATTACTATAAAAAAAAATAATGAAAAAATAAACACGGAAAAGTTTTTTCAATTGAAAGAAAAGAGTAGCATTGAAACTTAAAACGAACAGAGATTATTACGCATATGAGGGGTTCTAAAAATGCTTTAGCATAAAGAGCGAGGTATTTAGGAGGAGATAAATACCTCGCTCTTTATGCTATAGTATTTTTAGTAATTTCAACTATTTATTCTATGGCCTTTCTGATTCAGGGGTCATTCTTAAAGAATTGGGACAAAACTTACGATTTAGTGTAAAGAACGAGGTATTAACGAGGGTACAAACCCCCTCATATACATAATAAAAATTAAAGAATATAAAAGTTTGTTACGTAAGTTAATTCTTAAGTTATGTATATTTTTTACTAATAAAAAAATTCGTTAAAAATTAAAATTTATAGTTGCCTTTTTATGTAACCGAAAAATTGCATGGCAACTGGGCCTTCTTCCCCGTCCCTCATTTTTCAAAATCGTCTGATCAAAACTAAGAGAAAGCCATTTAGCCAAAAAAGAAATTAATATGCAAATTCCATTTTAATAATTTATGTGTGGAGAGACAAAATCAAACATGCATTAATTCAAAAACGTTCAGAAACTACATAAAAAAACTAGTCTTTTTAACTGAAAGTAAGGAGCGACATTAAAACTTAAAACGAACAGAAATTACTCCGTATATGAAATGGGTTATCCCCTCCGCAATCCCTTGCTCTTTACGCTAAAGTTTGACTCTTTGCCACAATTCTGCTTTTTAAAACAATTTAAAGCTTTAGCGTAAAGAGCGAGGGATTGCGGGGGGGATAACCCATTTCATATACGGAGTAATTTCTTTTCGTTTTAAGTTTTAATGTCGCTCCTTACTTTCAGTTAAAAAAACTAGTTTTTTTATGTAATTTTAGTAAGAGACGGAAAGGAGGATTGTGTCGAACGAGAAAACTTTTCTGACGAAATACAGTGGATTCTCCAGCAATCACAATGTTTGAATTGTCCCCCTTAGCATAGGATTTCTTTACCCTTTGATTGCAGATCCAAGGACTTCAAAAATAATTCAAGAGCAGTCAAAAGACCTGTTATCTATGAAATCTTCTAGGGCCAAAAATAAGCAAAGGGTAAAGGCAGTAGCATACTTGCGCCCTCCTAGAGTCTATTTTAACCCTGGATTCGTACCTGAAAGTTTCACTCACCAAAGACAAATACTTTCCAGGATAGCAAGAGGCCCCTCACTAGGTGGCAGCTACCAACAGCAGCCCTGATTTTAGGTTCCAGATAAAAAGAGATTGCAGAGCTCCAGTGGTAGCAAGCAACCTTTTAGAACATCATCGGACGTTTCAGAACTTTCAGTACGCCCTTCTATAGTTGTAGAAGTTATTAAAAAAAACAAAACATTGTTTTACCAAAATACACCAGTGAGAAAAAAGAACTCGATTAACCAGTTGAATGTCATTAAGATAACTTTTTAGGATTCAAAGATTACTCTACATAAATTTATATAGTTATGAGCTTTTCTTGAAAGTTTGATGAAATAGTTCACCTCATTTAAATAGCTTTTTTTTCAATTTTGCTTAACCTACGGAAATATTTTAGCCAAAAATGTGCATTAAGATGATTAGGTAAATTAGCTTAACTAAGATAATTACCAACAAAAGCATAGAATCTATAAACTTTATTCTCTAATTATACATTGAAAATAGAAAGTTATACTTATACTGTACAAAGCACCAGTGAACAGTTTATCGGTAGTCACTAGTCAGTCTCTTTGAAGGTACAACATAGCTGAGTCTTATTAAACTTAATTAAAGTTAATTAAAGTACCAAGGACATTGAAAATTTAAACTAATCATTTTCACACTTCAGAACGGCGACACTGAGGAAAAATATTGTAATGCTCCTAAAACTGAGTAATTTAGAAACAACCAAAAGAAAAATGTTCAAAAATCGAAACTTTCAGGCATGAATAAACATAATTTGGATTCAGGATGGTAGAAATACTTGTATTTTGATTAAGATCTGCGATTATAGGGACAAAATGTTTTAATACATCTAGTTCACAAAACACATGCATAAGGTTGGGAAGAGGGCTAAGGACTCTAACTCTCAAAAAGAATTGCAGCTTTAGCAACTACACGTTCAAAGGCCTAAATATTTGAATCACATTTACTACCTACTAACGCGTAGCCAAGTAATTTTTACTTATTTGCATGATCTTATTTGGCTTAAGTTTTTTCATAAACGTTCTTATATATTTCTCTTACATAAATCCATCAACAAGAATGTCTGTCCGTGAGAAGTCCTGAACTCAAATTCTTAGTTTCCTGCAAAATTATGAAAAAAAGCTGCGATCGTTCCTTTTTATTATTAAATAAAAAAAAAACAAGTTTTTTTAAATGAAAGTAAGGAGCGACATTAAAACTTAAAACGAACAGAAATTACTCCGTATATGAAAGGGGCTTTTCCTCCTCGACACCCCGCTCCTTACGCTAAAGTTTTTTATTGTTTTAAAAAGTAGAGTTGCGAGAAAGAATCAAACTTAAGCGCAAGGAGCGGGGTGTCGAGGAGGAAAAGCCCCTTTCATATACGGAGTAATTCCTGTTCGTTTTAAGTTTTAATGTCGCTCCTTACTTTCATTTAAAAAAACTTGTTTTTTTTATTTAATTTCTGAAAGTTTTTTAATTAATGCATGACTGATTTTGGCTCTCCGTACATAAATTATTAAAATGAAATTTGCATATTAATTCTTTTTTTGGCTAAATGGCTTTCTCTTAGTTTTGTTCAGACGATTTTGAGAAATAAGGGGTGGGGAAGGAGGTCTTGTTGCCCTCCAGTTTTTCGGTTACTTAAAAAGGGAACTAGATCTTTTATTTTTAACGAACGTTTTTATTAGTAAAAAAAACACGTAACTTAAGAATTAACTTACGTAACAAACTTTTATATTCTTATATTTTTGATTATATATATGAGGGGGTTGGTCCCCTCGTTAATACCTCGCTCTTCACACTAAATCTTGTTTTATCTCAATTCTTTAAGAATGACCCCTGAATCAGAAAGGCCGTAGAATAAATAGTTGAAATTATTTTAAAAAATTTTAGCATAAAGAGTGAAGTGTTTATCTCCTCCTAAATACCTCGCTCTTTATGCTAAAGTATTTTTAGAACCCCTCATATGCGTAATAATCTCTGTTCCCTTTTAAGTTTTAGTGCTTCTCCTTAATTTCAATTGAAAAAACTTTTTCATGTTTATATTTTCATCGTTTTTTTATAGTAATGCTAGAAAGTCCTGCGTCCTTTTCATTGAATTTCTCTTCCCCCATGAAATATTCCTCCAAGGAAAGATCCTTCCATATAGCCCCCTCCCCTGAACCCCACACCCAAACCAAAAAAATCCCCCTGATAACGTCGGTACACTTCCCAGTAACCATTACTGTATGTAAACATTGGTCAAAGTTTGTAACTTGCAGCCCCTCCCCTAGGGACTGTGGGGGGTAAGTCATCCCCAAAGACATAGTTATTATGGTTTTCGACTATGCGGAACAAAATTGCTATCTCAAAATTTTGATCCGTTGACTTTGGGAAAAAAATGAGCGTGGGAGGGGGCCTAGGTGCCCTCCAATTTTTTTGGTCACTTAAAAAGGGCACTAGAACTTTTCATTTCCGTTAGAATGAGCCCTTTTGCAACACTCTGGGACCACTTGGTCGATATGATGACCCCTGGGGAAAAAAAACAAAAAAAAACAAAAAACAAATAAACACGCACCCGTGATTTGTCTTCTGGCAAAAAATACGAAATTCCACATTTTTGTAGATTGGACTTTGAAATTTTTTCTATAGGGTTCTCTGATACGCTGAATGCGATGGTGTAATTTTTGTTAAGATCCTATGACTTTTAGGGGGTGTTACCCCCTATTTTCCAAAATAAGGCAAATTTTCTCAGGCTCGTAACTTTTGATGACAATAACTAAACTTGATGAAACTTATATATTTGAAATCAGCATAAAAATCCAATTCTTTTGATATATCTTTTAGCATCGAAATTCCGTTTTTTAGAGTTTCGTTTACTATTGAGCCGGGTCGCTCCTTACTACAGTTCGTTACCACGAACTGTTTGATGAAATCATGTGGCGAGGCATTTTTTTATTTTATTTTTTTGTTGAATGACTTTTCTGCTTACAAATACACAATTAAAACAACTTTCGTATATGTCACTAAAATTATTGCCCTGAATTTCAGCTTTAAATAGAGAGGTACATTATTAAAAAGCGGATGTGACTAGCCATATTTAATCAGAGTAAACGCATTGTCAAACAGTTCGTGGTAACGAACTGTAGTAAGGAGCGACCCGGCTCAATAGTAACCAAAATTCTAAAAAATGGAATTTTGATACCAATAGTTACATCAAAAGAATCTCATTTTAATGCTGATTATACAAGTTTCATCAAGATCAGTTATAACCATCAAAAGTTACGAGCCTGAGAAAATTTGCCTCATTTCAGAAAATAGGGGGAAACACCCCCTAAAAGTCATACAATCTTAACGAAAATCACACCATCAGATTCAGTGTATCAGAGAACCTTATTATAGAAGTTTCAAGCTCCTATCTACAAAAATGTGGAATTTCGTATTTTTTGCGAGAAGACAGATCACGGATGCGTGTTTATTTATTTTTTTTCCCAGGGGTGATCGTGTCGACTGAGTGGTCCTAGAACGTCGCGAGAGGACTCATTTTAACGGAAATTAAAAGTTTTAGTGCCCTTTTTAAGTGACCAAAAAATGGAGGGCACCTAGGCCCCCTCCCACGCTCAGTTTTCCCAAAACTCACCGGATCAAAATTCTGAGATAGCCATTTTATTCAACATAGTCGAAAAACCTAATAACTTTGTCTTTAGGGACGACTTACTCCCCCGCAGTCCCCGTGGGTGGGGCTGCAAGTTACAAACTTTGACCTGTGTTTACATATAGTAATGGTTACTGGGAAGTGTTCAGACCTTTTCAGGGGGATTTTTTTGTTTAGGGGGAAGATTTGAGGGGGGTTACATGGGAGGATATTTTCATGGAGAAAATTGTCATGGGGGAAGAGAATTTCAATGAAGGGGCGCGGGGTAAAAAATATACGTAACTTACGAATTAATTTACGTAGCGAACTTCTATATTCGTATGTTTTTATTGCGTGCATGAGGGAGTTCAACCCTCGTCGATACCTCACTCTTTACGCTAAAGTATTTTTAGTAATTTCAACTATTTATTCTACGACCTTTGTGATTCAGAGGTCATTCTTAAGGAATTGGGACAAAATTTAAGCTTTAGGGTACAGAGCGAGATATCGACGAGGGTTGAACCCCCTCATGCACGCTATAAAAACATACGAATATAGAAGTTCGCTACGTAAATTAATTCGTAAGTTACGTATATTTTTTACCAATTAAAACGTTTGTAAAAAATTAAAAGTTCTAGTTGCTTTTTTAAGTAATCAAAAAATTGGAGGGCAACTAGGCCTCCTCCCTCGCTCCCTTTTCTCAAAATCTTCTGATTAATTGCAATTAATTAATATGCAAATTTCGTTTTAATTATTTATGTGCGGAGCCAAGATCAAAACCTGCATTAATTCAAAAACGTCCAGAAATTAAATAAAAAAAAACAAGTTTTTTAAATGAAAGTAAGGAGCAACATTAAAACTTAAAACGAACAGAAATTACTCCGTATATGAAAGGGGCTTTTCCCTCTCAACGGCCCGCTCTTTACGCTAAAGTTTCTTACTGTTTTAAAAATAGAGTTAAGAGAAAGAGTCAAACTTTAGCGTAAAGAGCGGACCGTTGATAAGGAAAAGCCCCTTTCATATACGGAGTAATTTCCGTCCGTTTTAAGTTTTAATGTTGCTCCTTACTTTCATTTAAAAAAATTTGTTTGTTTTTTTTATTTAATATGCGCAAAGAATGGAGTGTATCCAATGCACTAGTGTTTTATCTTCAGCCCTTTCATTGCAAGGGCAGAGCACTGTAGAAAATATTTTAGAAGACCATGAAAAGGGTTAGTAGTAAAATTTATCGGATAGTTTCTGGTGTAGCACTTTAAGTTTATTTAATAAATCTGGAGCCCCGAAATTTGTTACCATATCACTGTTCTTGTACCAGGGAGGAAGATACAATAAAAATCGGAGGAGATGACTTGAGAGTCTTAAATCTTTTCTTTTTGAAACAGGATACAATCCAGAAAGATATAAAACCGAGTGATCACAAAAGCAAGAAACCTTCATATGCACCAGAACCACTATAGAGCTTAAATTAAAAACGTTTGACTTACAACATTTGGCACACATTCCAATGGCTTCACGGGCCAAGTTCAAGTTCCAAAATGAGTTAAAAATCTAAGTTTTATGATGATTCATATGTAAACACAGATAAACAAATTAATCGTAATTAGCCCACTTACTCTTTCGTGCTTTTGACAATTTTTCCCAATTTTAGATTTGTTACATGGAAAAATGTAATATTGGCTGCAAAACTGAAATAAGTAACGTATTCATTAAAATGGTCCCTCGTCTTAAAAAGAAATATTGGTTTTGGAATTTCTTACTTTAATTTAAAGAATTCTGAAAAATCTAATTAAACAATAAACTGCAAGCAACTCATACAGGAACTATTCGTTTATGATTTTGAAAATCTCCCAATGAGATAATGTTTAAAGAAGACTCAAAAGACGAAATAAAAGTTTCATCGTTTTCCTTTTAACTCACAGTAAACCTTCTCTGTAGAGGGTCGGGTGCCAATATAAGCAAAACTACTACATGCTTTATTTAGGCTATGATGAATTTTGACATTAAGAGAAACAGTATAAGATAGTTCTTTAATTTGACGTAAGAAACTGGTAAGTTTCTGCACTGTGATAGTCTTACACGGTACCTCTCTGATGCTCGGTCTACGATCGTTACACCCCTCTCCTTTTGTTTGGCCAGTCCCTCCAAGGGTTAAGATAAATCTCAGGTCGCAAGCATGACTTTTTGAATTTTAGCTCGTATCAATGAAATTTCATATGAATTACATTTGAGTTTCAAACTCTGTGTAGGATACACAGGAAGAAAATACAAAATCAAACACTTCGAGGCAACGGACTTTAAAAAAGGAATGACTCGACCCAATAGCAACCAAAACTCTAAAAAAGATTTTTTTTTTTATAGCAATACATAAATCAAAAGAATCAGATTATTATGCTGATTCCAAACATGCAAGATTCATGAAGGTTAGTGTTACTCGTCAGAAGCTACGAGCCTGAAAAATTTGCCCGATTTTTGAAATAGAGGGACCCCCCCCCTAAAAATCAAGGAATCTTAATGAAAATCACACCATTAGGTTTGGCGTACCATAAAACCCTACCGTAGATATTTCAAGCTCCTATATTCAAAAATAAGGAAACGTGCTATTTTTGCCAGAAGAGAGATCACGGATGCGTGTTGTTTCCGCGGTGATTGTATCAAAATAATAGTGCTCGAGGATCTTGAGTTGGTAAGTTCGGACGGAAATTAAAAGTTTAAGGGCCTTTTTTTGTGATAAAAAAGACTGCAGGACAAATGGCCCTCCTTCCACGCCCCTTTCCCCCCAAAGTCATCTGATCAATTGAGAGGGGTATTTTGTTCAGTATAGTTATAAGATCAATGAACTATGCCTCTAGGGGTAAAATGACCCCCCACTGTCGGTTGGGAAAGATGAGTAAGCTATGAAATTGCCCATTGTTCACGTATAGTATGTGTTACTTGAGGGATTTGACAGAATTGCTGTGAGAAATTCTTCTTATTTCTCCTACATTCTCTTTGCGGACTCAATTTTGCATATGGAGATATTCTAGTGGAATTGTCTGGGGGCTATTTTCCACGCAAACACCAAAAACAAGAAGAACAATAGGGAAATATTTCCGCAAGATAGAAAGAAACTAATTAAAATGAATATTTCGGCCCTATTTTCAAGGCCCGTCCTCAGCAAGACATAAATATATAGGAAGAAAAACTTTCAAGAAGATACAATCAATATAACTGAAAAGATTTTTTAACAGTCCCTGCATCTTTACTTCAGCGATGTCCAACCAGGACTGATAAATAAAATGCGATGAAACAAGGCAATTATTTGAAATGAAAGAGAATGATGAAAAACACGTTTTAAGTGCTAATCTTGCTTTTTGGCTGCTTATCTCATAGGTCTATTTGTGACAGGTTCTAGGTTAATATTTATTGGTTTTTATAATATTTTGTAAGATCGACAAAATATTACAAAATATTACGATCTTACAAAACATTATAAAAACCCAATAAATATTACCTTAGAACCTGTCACAAATAGACCTATGAGATCAGCAGCCAAAAAAAAGCAATATTGGCATTAAAAACGTGTTTTCAATCATTCTCTTTTATTTCAATGAATTGTCTCGTTTCATCGCATTTTATTTATCAGTCCTGGTTGAGATTCGCTGAAGTAAGGATGATTCATTTTAATTATACTGATTGTATCTTGTTGTCAGTTTTTCTTCTTATATATTTATGTCTTGCTGAAGACAGTCCTTGGACATATGGCCGAAATATTCATTTTTATTAGTTTCTCAATGTCTTGCAAAAAAAATCCCTATCATTCTTCTTGTTTTTGCTGTTTTTGAAGGAAAGGCAGTGTGGTCTCCTTCACTATTTATTTTTCACGTGTTTTGATTTCTAGGAAAAATTTCAAATCGAATAGAAATTAAAGCCTTTTTCAAATGAAAGTATGCTAAGGAAAACTTTTCTGTTTGAATCGTCTGCAAGAAATTTTGCGGGGGGGGGGTGGATTTTCTGCGAGGATCAAGCTCTCTGATGGGAATTCGACCGGGTTGTGCACTTAACATTGAATTAAAATCCCGCAGAGAATCTTCCCGTGTGTGTTGGGGGGGGGGTATATCTCATGGAGGGTGAGCCAGATTTACCGGCATTATTTGAAAACCGATCAGAAATTAAATTTTAAAAAACAAGTCTTTTAACTGAAAGTAAGGAGAAACATTAAAACTAAGAAAAACATAAATTGTTCTGTATGTGAAAGGTGGTAAAGTTATAGTTTGACTGTTTGCCCAATTTTTAAAGAACGGCTACTGAAAAACAGTGGCCATTTAACTAGAATAGGAAGCTTTTCTAAAAGTGATACTAGCTTTAGTGTAAAGAACAAGGTATTGAGGAAGGGTAGCCCTTCATATGTGAAATAATTTTTGTTCGTATCGAGTTTTAACGATGTTCCTTACTTTCAGTTAAAAAACTTTTTTTTATTTAATGTCAGACAGCGATTGTATCATTAAAAGAAAGATTTCAATACTTGGGTCATTTTCAAGCTGTGATCATACTTTTTCAACCAAAAAGCTCAGATAAAATGTGGTTTTGAACTAAATAAGATTTGATCTATACCTGGAAATTTAAAGCCATGATAAAAAAAAATATATATATATTCAGTAATCCATGGGTTCCAGGAACCAAAAAGTTCGTGAAACTTTGGTACAACAACTATCCTAGAAATGAAACTTACAGAAGCAAATTATGATCAGTAATCCTTTTTGACTAAGCATCCTGAAAGTTGTAAACTTCGTTTATATAACAGCTTTCATTGTAAGAAAAACAGTTTTAGTGCTTCGTACAATTGCATTACACTAATTAGGAATCACATAAACATATTTATTCCTTATTCCGAAATTGTTACATTTTGTGATGCCAGAGTAATTAGAGCATTCCAAAGCCTTCTTTCTGTTTTTTAAACTAGAACAATAAAAATACATGTGTCTATCGGAGATGTATTCAGGGAACTAGTATTCCCTATTTGAATCGGAGCAGAAGCCTGAAGCTCAGGGAAATCCAATATATTGTTGAAACGCATGCTCATTCTTCGGAGCTGCTGTATGGGTTTCGGAGAATCAACCACAATACAAAGCTGTCAAGAACTTTAATCTCTGCTTGACAGCCCTAAAAGGCCAAACTGCGTACAGATTCATTTTTGAAAAGCCTGACTGTAAAACGCAACGTTCATAACTTGTCTTGTTTTTCCACTTTACGCAATTAGCTTATACTAACATGAATTTTACTACTCTCATCAGACATCATACATTCTTCAATGTAAGGAGGTTAAATAATTAATCGAAATACGTGTTTAAAAGCCTTATAATATTTTTTTTTAAACAGTGTTGCATCCAGAAAAGGGATATACGCTGCTTAATCGAAGCTTTAAAACATAGAAGCAGTGTGTATTGATTTTAAAAAAATCCCAAAAAAGCAAATTAACCATGAAAGGATATATACATTTTTTTTTTCGGAAAAATGAGAGCTGATGTAAGTTTTTAAGTCTAACAAAGACCTCATTACTAACTAAACAGCAGAAAATAAATTGGCGGGCTGGTGTAACTCATTAAAAAGGAGGGAGCTATGTCCTTCAAATAAAACTGGAATCTTTTGTGGCGTGAGTGTTGGACTTTCGTTTTCAGATGAAATGACGTAATTGGAAAAAGTACATTAGACTTTGATGAACAGTTAGCAACTACATTGTTGAAAAATAAATTCACAGTTTATCGAAAGTAATATATTACTTTTAACTAATATCGAAAAATATAGCTTGTCAAAGATAAGAAAAGAACTATAAATAATGATTTCCAGTTTTAAAAGGTAGGATGTGTCGGACATACTTTTAGTTTCAGTTTTTTCGTCTTTATTTCATGCACCGAAAAGAAAGGTGATGGAATCGGTTGAAAAAGAAATGCTGTAAAATAATGCATTTTGAAAAAGAAAAATTGTATTTTTCTAGTCCCGAATAAACAAACAGAAAAGCATTTTTAATGATTTTACTTCAAAGGTAACTGAAAATAAACAATTGCTGGTATTATGAGACTTGACAATTTCAAGGCCTAGAATAAAAGTTTGGAAGGCTCAATAGGTATTTTAAAACTATTAAGCGATGATATTTTCTGCCATTACCGCTCATGTTTTTGCTTTTAATCTTAAGAAACTTTCAATGTGGTGGTTAACCAAATCAAATATTTGTAGTTTTTCTTTCTGTTTGACAGCGTGAAATTCCTGGGAAGTTCAGAACTTTCGGATCTATATTACCTACATTCAAGTATGCGTGAACATAAAATATTTTGACTTCGGTAAAGCAATTTCTCCTGCCTTATAAAATAGACTTATTGTACATTTTTTGTACTTTTGACTCTCTTCAGAGACAAATTGTCAATAAGGCAGATGAGGAAAATTATATTGCTGTCATACATACAGCAAAATTCTCTGGAAAAGATGCTTTTAAAGTGGTTATTGAAATTTATCGATAAGAAGATATTCTTTAGAGGCGCCGGGCTTCAAATTTGGTTGCGGCTTCCCTGGGTGACTTTTATTAATTGGTGTCAGAGCAAATCTCGAAAGACTACCCTGTTCCACAGTTTAGAATTATGAACTTTTACTTTGAAGTTTTTCGGTACGCAAAAGCATCAGAACTGGGTGACTCTGATCAAAATTTAAAATTTCTGGCAGATACGCAAGACTCTTTTAGATTAGATATGAATGAGCCAAAATGACTGAAACTTAACTCTTCAAACCATAAAAATAAGCCCATGTAATTTTTTATGATTCACCTGCCAGTTTTTAGTTTCCTAACGTCATTAAAGTAGCATAGGTTTTGTTCAAACATATGATGCATGAATAAAGTCAATGACGTTGAGCAACGTAGAGAACGGCTACTTTTGCATAGGAAAGATCACAAGTCTGCTTTACTAATTGTAGGAGCATTACCTACTGCCCAGGTCAACTTACGTTAAGGGTTGAAAGGGTTTATGGTTAATCTATTTTTATAGGTCTAATTAATTTGTCTATGCAGCCAAAGTGCTTTGGAGGTATTACAGTTGCGCAGTTGTCCTTTAAACTTCAGTTATATCTTTATACCGATTCTCCCCTGATGGTTCAGTAAGAAGCCAAATCGACCACTGCCTTGTTAGCCACAAATTCCGATCAAGTATACAAGATGTGAGAGCATGCAGAGACGCCGACGTTGGATCATAACATCTGATAGAAGAAAGGAGAACTGCCAAGCTACAGCTCCTTGTCGTCCCATGACATGAACCATATCTATAGAAACAAGACTTACAGACTGATCGACAAATCTGTCAATAAAATTGCGCGTAAAGATAAATGCCACTTCTACGAAGTGAATGCCATAAAAGATGAAGAAGCTGCAAAGAATGGTGATGACAGGTGGGTTCACAAGATCACGAACGATCTTGAGTTGAATAATGAGAATGGCGTGCTGATAACTGGGTCCGAAGAGAAGAAGGAGATAAGGTCGAAACACTACGACCCAATCTTAAACAGACCAGGCAAAGTAAGTGGATTCAGACTTAATTTCAATGCAAGTAAAACCAAAGGAACGGTGACAAGTGACTCACCAATGAAATCCAAATGTGGCGACAACGATGTAAAATAGGTAGTCAACTTCAGATACCTTGGTAGAACCATCGAAAATTCAGGATCCACAGCCAAAGGAGTCATTGCTCGAATTAGTCAGACTAAAGGCACCTTCAATATGCTTAATAAAATATGGAGATCGAGTACTTTCTCTCTCCGGCTCAAACTCCGCATGTTCAACAGTAACGTTCTGTCTGTCCTCCTCTACGCATCAGAAACTCTGTAACTCAACCAAGACAAAAAGAGGAGAATCCAGTCCTTTGAGAACGCTTATCTCGGGAGGCTACTTAGGATTCACTAGACCCAGAAAGTCACAAATGCACATATAAGAAACATCCCTGGCCAGCCATCCCTCACCAAAATCATACGAAGATACAGATGGAGCTGCCTAGGCCACGTACTACACATGGATGACACCAGAATCTCAAAGTAAGCATTCTTTTGGTTACCCAAAGGCACTCACCACAGAGGACGACCTAAAAACACACTCCGTCGTACCTTCAACATCGACCTGTGTCATCTTCATGCCTCCCTACAACCAGAGTGGGAAGACATTATCGCTGCAGACAGTTACAGAGACATTTGGAGACTCTTCTTAGACACCTTGGGAGCGTCTGGGGGCACAGGAAGATCTAAAGTCTAGGGTAATATCTTGATATTACTCTATTAGTACTAAAATATTAAAATGTTACTCATTCTTTGGTGTTACACTCACAAAATCAACCCTGGCAGTGCTATAAATGTCAAGCTCTAATTATACTGAACGTTAAAGTGTGGATCATTCCAAACATGGTAAATATACTGAGCCTCGTGTTAATAGTCATGATAATCTGTGCTAATCCTCCATTGTGAAATGCACGAATCATGGCGGTAATCACAAAAGCTAAAGTTTTTCGTACACCGTATTGGAGAGGCATATGTCTGCTGTTGCTTTTAGCCCTGCAGACAGAAGCTGGCACCACCGCTCCCGATGCTTTCTACAAATGTGGACCGGCTCATTGAACCTGACCGTTTATATATCTTGTATAATATTTAGAGTGAATATCAATTTGTTAATCGTATAAAGTCTTTTAAGTTTCATTATATACGCTCTTCATCTGGCTTTATTTCAGTTATCATAGTAGACCCCATAATGGCAACCCCTAAAAGAACAAATTCTAGCCCGAAGTAACTTGAAAATTAAAATGGCGCTTTGAAAAAAACTGTTAAGAGTGTAAGAATCGCCATTCAAACAACATCCAGGAATGAAAACTATTATTTCATCGAATCGTAAAAGGTACAATTTTAGAAGAAATGGTAAATCTATGGGAATTTCAAAAACAGCCTAAAGCCCCGGAAACATGGAGTCTACAAATGAAAACACCGCTGTCTAAAAAAATTATGGCGGGTTGGTACCTTTAATAGTCTTAAATAAATATAGCCTATAGACAATCTGTAAAACTGTTGGACTTCTATAGGCCTGAAGCCATTCCGACTACCATCATGTTACAACTTTAAATATGGAAATATTTTAGGTGACCATCCCCTTTAACATACCCTGAACAATACAATAAAATTACTTTAACTATCCCGAGACATCGGATATACACTCTTTTTACAAAAATGGATGCATATAGTGCCCTTTGACTGAGATAAACATCTCCCTTAATATACTCTGAAAGTTTTAGCTTAATGCTCTTAGCCACACCTGATATACTACACACACCCACTTTCAATCGTCTGGATGCACGCAAACGTACTTTCTTTATTTTCAGTTCAACATCCCCCTAATCATTCCCTGAAATTTTCAAATTAATACGCTTTACTTCTGAGACACTACAGCAACGATTTTTTGACAGGTTCGATGCACATAGTTTCTTTTAATTTATTTTAATATACCCCTCAAATGGCCTGAAAGTTTCAGCATAATAAATTTGACCGTTTCTTAGGTATCTAAAGATACACCCTTTTGACAACTATGGATGCATAGAATTTGTCTTAATTTAATTCAATATGACCAGCAATATACCCTGGAAGTTCAAACCCAAGTTCCTTAGCTGTTCTTGGGATATTTTACAGACATTTTTTCGACAATCTAGACACGCAGAGTGTCGTTTGATTTATTTTTACATACCCCTCAACTTTCTCTAGAAATTTCAACTTAAAACCCCATTATTTGCCAGAAATATTTCATATATGTTATTTTGACAGCTATGTTTAACTTGGGCTCATTGGACTAATCTTAGTAGTTGGGCTCATTGGACTAATTTTAGTAGTTGTACTAGTAGTAGTCGCGGTCGCAAGCAGTTTCGATCGCAAGTAATTAGAGTCAAAATAACAAGTAATCACAGTCGTACTTACAAGTAATTGCAGTCACAGTTGTAACAGTAACGAGCAGCAAGAGTCAGAGGTAGTCACAGTTGTAAGATGTCGCAGCTGCTAGCAGTCAAAGTCATAGTAACAGTAGTAGTGTGTACAACTGTGATACAACTGTAACACTGTACGCATATCAGTAGTAGTTATAGTAGTAGTGTGTTGCAAAACTAGGAATATACTCGTATAAGCAACTATTACTCTTATAAAATTGAGAAAAAAACATCTGAGCATATATCATTCCAACATTGATATACAAAATTTGCAGCCTGATAAATCCTGAGCTGTCCAGCAATCAACACTCTTAAATTTCTATAGCACGTCTCTTTATTCTTCAGAACCTTCACATCTTCTCCAATTATGACAAAACTTGACAAAGTGACAAAACTTGTTTTTAATTTAATTTCTGATCGTGTTTCAATTAATGCAGGTTTTGATTTTGGCTCATCGTGCTTGAATAATTAAAATAAAATTTGAATATTAATTTTTTTTTCTGGCTAAATGGCTTTCTCAAAACTTTTATTCTACAATTTTGAGAAAAAAGAGGCGGTGAAAGGGGCGTAGTTGCATTCCAAGTCTTTGGATTACTTAGAAAGGCCACTAAAACTCTTAATTTTATTTACGAATATTTTTATTAGTAATAAATATAAGTAATTTACGAATTAACTAAAGCAAAGAACTTCTATTTTCGTAAATTTTCATTATGTATATGAAGGGTTTTGTACCTTCGTCAATACCTCGCTCTCTACACTAAAGCTAAAATTTTGTTCCAATTCTCTAAGAATGATCCCTGAATCACAAAGGCTATTTAATTAGGATAAATAGCTCTTTTAAAATTACTTAAAATACTTTAGCGTAAAGAGTGAGATATTGAGGAGGGGACGGACCCCCTCACATACGAAACAATTTCTGTTCATTACAAATTTTCATGTTACACTTTACTTTCAGTTGAAAAACTTGTTTTTTATTTAATTTTTCATTGTCTTATTAAATAATACTGGAAAATACAGTGCCCCCCTTCATGGAAATTCTCTTCCTCCATGACAAATATTTCCATGGAAAGATCTTCCAACGTTACCACCAACTGTTGGATTATTTAAACATACATTTCTAAAATTTTTAACGACATCTGATAAAATTAAAGTATCAATTCTTAAGTATAAGGGTACTTTCAATTGTTTATCTGTATTTTTGAATTCAATTTTAGGTCCTGGCTTTGGCATGATGATGTCAGGATCTTTCTTCACAAATTTATGTTTTATCATGCTTTTCAAATTGTTGTTGTTCATTAAAGTGTCTTAGTGTCTTCTACAGAATATTTGTAGATAAATTTTTCATTAGTTTGTGATATTTGAGATGGAAGTAGTTTTCACAGGGTTTATATTTTGATAGTTTAACAACATGTCTATCAATCGCCAGGTGAAGAAAAGCGAGTTTTGACCAAAGAAAGCATTTACTATCATTATTTTTTATATTTACACATGGTTTTTTATTTGTTACAAATTTAGGTAGTTCTTTGTAAGTACCTTCCACATAATTTGGTAATCTGATCATTAAATAATTAATTTCGTCTACTCACACAGCTTGCAACCTGACCTGGGTGTATTCTCTATGACTAATATATGTATATTCCTGTGATTACTATTTAAATGGCTTTGATCTTTTTTACTATTGCTATGAAAAATCCAGGAATAGCTATGAAACACGCAAAAACACGCAAAATATTGCGTGTTTTGTAAACTGAACTCTGGAATTATCTCTATCATTCATTCTCTTTTTCATATCTCTAACAACAGAGTCAAAAAAGTGGTCCATAATCGGCTCCATTTGCATTCATTGAAATTTTAACTTTAAGGGAATATTCTCTAATCCATCGAATACTTGGCTTATTGTCATGTTATCCTTTTTCAAATATATACTCTGTGATATTTGGAACTTCTCTTGTTTTTCTTATTTATAAATAAATTCGAAATGCCAATATTCCTATTTTCTTAAGCATGTCTCTACCACTTAAATCTCAAATGAGTTATTGAGTTTTTGTTGAGCTTTATTGAGGCATTCAGTTTTTGTTAGTTTCGACTTGTTTATCGAAATAGTTTTTTACTTTATTCTTCACATCATTGTAATTTCCAGCAGTTGAAATTCGTTAGGATCTTAGGAATTTCTGAAGTTTAATAATATCTTTATTTCTCATAGTGTTAAATTAATTTCGTAAATCTCAAACAGTTTTATTCTTTTGTACTATTGCATTTTCTAACGCTTTTTAACTCTGTAATAATATTAAATCCGTAGGATTTATCACCATCTTGACGCTTTTCATTACGCCCTAACTCAATCAAATTATCTTAAAGTAATATTTTGTTACTAAGATGATTATTTATTTTATTGAATAGTTCATCTTGTCTTTAAACAGCTTTTATATCAAATAGTTTTGCTGTTGTGCGTTATTCATTAATTGTGGAGCGCGATACTTTGTTTTTTATCTTGACGAATTTGGATTTTTGTTGAAATCAACATTTGATCACTTTTACATTATCAGCCATTTTTTGGGCACTAATCATCACCTTTGTCCATATTTAAAATGTCAATGAAGAGCTCACCGTTTCTGTCAGGTCGATATTGGTATGCTTGATGTTGCTGTTTATGACGTTCACTACCTTTTTGCTGCTTTTGTGTACCTTGGCAAAGTGGTTTAGTTTGTAACAGTTGCTGCATCTCCTTCCCTTTGCGGGACACTTGTGAGAAGGTGAGTACTCTCCTCCACAGAAATATTACTGTCTTAATGGTGAGGCATGGCTTGATTTCTTGTCTGACCTGACAAAATCCACTCCATGCTTAATGCGTGTTTCTTGATAAGCTTGGCTGCCAAATGCATCGGGTTGTGACATTGTCATGAGCTGCACCTGGATTTCCATATGTATTCAAACAATAGTAACTTCTTTTTACAGAGTAGATTGGAATCTGCTGGTATAAGTTTCTCTCTGACTTTTGCTGAAGAGACGCCACATACAAATCTGTTTCATCCCATCTTTCATGGCTGTTTTGGGATATGCACATTCACTAGCCAAAAGATTCACATCAATTACGTATTGATCCACTGGTTCACAATCTTGTCGATCACGTTCATGAAAGATGTACCTTGTGAACACAGTATTGCACTGAGGGAGTAAATATTCACTGAACTTTTCCATGAATGCTTCAATTTCATCATGTTCTGCAGCTGCAATTGTAAAGGTACTGAAAAAGTCTTGCCTTCTATCTCCAAACTCAATCATCAGAAAGGCGCATTGCACTTTTTTTGTTTTTCCACTAAGGGTTTCTTGGAACATCAGCTTTGTGTGATTCTCGAATCTTGTCCATATCTTTTTGAGGTTGTCACTTGTCCAATCCATTGCAGGGTATGGGATGTTTGTTTACATGGCGTTTTAGAGGATGGAAAGTTGGACACCATGTATAAGGTCTCAGAGTTTATTATTTAGACATAGAAACTCCTTCATCTAAAAGAGAAAGGTAAGAATTTTCCAGCACTAAACTCTTTAATCCAAATCGGTAGTGCTGATCTCCGTTTCATGACCCTTTCACCAAAAGTTCAATGTGGAGCTGAAGGCCACCATCCTGCACTTTTTCATACCCTTTCTGATACCTGATTCACATACTCGTTTCCAGCAGCAATTCTCCCAACCTCTGACGTCATTTGTGTTTCTGCGTAAAAGTGAAGAGACGTCAAAGTAATCAGACTTGTAAGATGCACCACCATCTTCAACAGGAAAAACCGCAGACATTTCAAAATAATGAAAAGGTAGTACGCTAAATAAAAAACTTAAAAATTTGCTTATATTATATTTTACGCCCTCCCCCACCCTAATGTGTAAATACTTAATCTAAATCATGTTTTCTCTGGATATATAGACATATATTTATTACAATGAAAGCTACATAGAGGCAATGGCAAAACAACAAATGATAACACATGATACTAACTCACATAACAGTGTATATAATAATAACTATGAAAAAGCATAACAATTGCAAAAAGAAAACAAAAGGCACATTATACCATGAAACCCACATTATTAACACAATATGTCACACACATGACCAATATGTTTTAAGTGTTTTAAAGTTAGGCTATGTGGATCATGGCTACAAAAAAGAAAAAGAAAATGCTTCAAGCACACCATATAAAATAACTTTTAACATTCTTTCTTGTCCTGCCTATTGTCCACAGTCTAAAAAATATCTCTGTGCTGCATGACAGTCTTAAGCTTCACCTGCCTGGATGTTGGAGAAGGGAACAACGTGGTTTCTTTTCCATTCGGGTGGTCCCCCTCTGGAATAGCCTATCTGAGTCTACCATCCAAGCTGAGACACCCGACTCCTTCAAGGCTGGAGTCAACAGGGACTGGGAGAGGGCTGAGTGGAGGCTGGACTGGGAAGCTAAGCCAACATAATTACATCACTCACCACCAGCGAGAACTACAGGAGGATCTACCACCTTATCTCACTGGCAAATGCGATTTAAGGTAATTTAAGGTAATGACCACATGTCCATACCTCCCCACATTCTTAATATCTGCTTTACACTTTCCTTTTAAAATTATGATCATTCAATCCTTCCCATATACCCCAATCCCAAAAGTTTCTACACTCAAATCCTTTAACAGTAAGATTTTTGTAGCTCATATAATTGAATTACCAATAAAGTGAACATACCGTTTGAGGTTTTTTTATGTTCTTTACATATATAATAATTGCTTCTACTGTAAATTCAAACCTAAGAATGTTTTGAGCTCTTAAAAGTGATGAATTTTCAATTAAAGTATGAGTTATCACTTGCTTATGACAAAATAAGGTAAAATTCTAGTTAATTGACTTCTTGCTATCTCAGAAATGGTTTAGGTTAGGAAAATGAAACTTTTAGGGATGAACCTACAGACTAAAGTATGTCCTGGGAAGTTATTTTGAAGCAACTACCTCCACTCCTTCTCCCTCTTCAGGGCCCTGACCTTTGATGACCTTTAAAAATATGTGTGTTATAAAAGTGAAACCTTGCAAAATAGACCTTCTGCTTAATTGAAGTACAACAACATTTTTTTCAGCTTCATAACTTTGCTCAATTCCATTTTATAAGGTTTTAAAGATATACAAATACATTTCCTAAATTTTGAAAAAAAAAACATTTATAGGGCTGATAATTCTACTCAAATAACAAGAATTGTATTTTCAGAACTAAAGGCAGAGAAAAAGCAACTATTAACTGAAAATTAAGGTAAAATGTTGTTTTGTCAAAATTTCAATAGGTATAGACCTGTCATGTAGGCACATTTGAGGGCCCTCTAGAGGGAGAAGGAGTGGAGGTGGCTACTTCAAAATATCTTCCCGGGACATACTTTAGCCTATAGACTCATCTCTGAAAGTTTCATTTTCCTAACCTAAACCCTTTCTGAGATAGCAAGAAGTCAATTAACTAGAATTTTACCCAAAATAATAGCCTACTACATTTTCTCTGTGCTAAAATTATTTATAATAAGGTTGGTTTAGGTTAGGTTAGGTCAAAAAGTGCTTAAATTTTAATCTGCATTAGAAGCAATTATTATATCCATAAAGAACAAAAAAAGGCATTGAGTAGTATGCTCACTTTATTGGTAAGTCAATTATATGAACTGCAAAAAATTTACCCCTTTAACTCCTTACAATTATGCATGAAGTCCTCTAAGTCCTCATTTCCTCTGCACATCAGGCAAATATTTTGGCCCCTCTGTGACCAAAACCTCCCTAAATACTTCCTTCTTTCACCAAATGGCATAAAATTGCCCCTCATTGAAATAACCCACCTTATATCCTCCTGCTGGTGTCCCACTTTATAAATAGTGTTTGTCTCCCTGTACCTCCTTGACCTCCACATACACACCTATAGATGCTGCCATAGTCTGACTTGCCTGCCATACCTGGATCTCCTGCTCTTGCAGTTCAATTTTTACTTCTTTTGCCATGGATCCTACTTCTCCTCCTGTGCCTACCCCCTGGTTTCAAATTCCTGACCATCCTACAACTATTCTAAAAAAATTTCTATGCAGCACTTATATTTCAACTTAATAGGCCTAACTGAATCAATGCTGATCAAGAAACAGAAAAACACATTGGACACACATACACACACACACACACATATATATATATATATATATATATATATATATATATATATATATATATATATATATATATATATATATATATATATATATATATATATATATATATATATACAAGAGTTGCAATTATGCATTAGTTCTAAAATCTTTTATATCTCCAAAAATATGATTTTTTTAGATTTGTCAGAATAGTCTTAGTAAGTAAGCTAGGCTATATCATTAGCCTATTTATCTTAGCCATTTATGATGGTATTATAAATGGAACACAAGTTAATAGTAGAGCCTGGTCATACATACACTTTTGAGCTTGAGTCTAATTTTAAAGAAATACCTAGGACACAAGGTTTTAAACTTACAACAAGGCATCCCCAACACAGATATAGGCCTACTGAATCATGGACAAATTAGACCAAAGACAAGTGTGATGAAGAGAATAATTACATGTAATTAAGGTGTGTTGATTGTTTAGACCAGAGGATTATTTAAAGCAAGCCTTAAAAAAAATCCTAAAATCACTTTAAAGTTATCATAGATTGTTTAGCTAAAACTACACTTATCTTATTCCTTGGAGTGCACTGCTTCACTTTATTTACATCCCTCTGATTATTATTATTGCTATGGCCTGACTCACCAAACTGAGTAAAAGCTTAGGCCACAAGAGCCCATTGGTTCAGCCCCCCTCCCCCCAAAAAAAGGTATGAAGTGTGTCCAGGTGATATCTAATCCCAGCTAGGCAATCTTCTATGAGATATCCTCTTGTATTCACAGGTATCAGACATATTGGTAATTGAGGAATCAGCTCTTCCAATTTTTGTGGGATGATTATGAAATTCCCAATGGCTAAAGTCTAATGGCTTCAATAATCTTTTTTATTTTAGACCTTCAAAGTTGAAGAAGGAGTTTGGTTAGCATAGAATTATATTTTGCAAATTTATTTCTTTGGTTTTTACATCCTACCTTTGTTTTAGTCTTGTTCAGTCCTCTCAAGGATCCATCTTCTTATAGTAGCTTCCCAGAAATTCTGAATGAGGGGGATAAAAAGCTCTAGCTCATAACAAGTCATTGATGTCCCAAGAGTGAGCTCTTCATTAATCAATTTATTTCCTGTGACATATCACATATTGTGTTATTGAGACCTAAGTCACATGATTAAACTCCATATGATTATCCAATTTCATCCCTTTACTTGAGGCAATTTTTTCAGCTTGTTGATTCCACTATGTTAATAGTGTTTTATACATTTACACATTAATAAAAGTTGAAGAGAAATGAAGAAGTAAAATAAAAAGAATAGGCATGTTGCATGCACCAGGATCTGCCCAGAAGTGTTCCTCAAGTGTTTTGACACATGTCAAATTGGGTTCTGACTTATGTCAAAAAAAGGTAACTTTTGTTCTGTTGAATTTGTAGGTGAAAATGCTCTAATTTCAGAACATCGGAGTTTTGTACCCTTTTCTGATAAAACTTCAAACTTCTAATCCAAAAGTTAGATTTGTAGATGTTTTTCCTGCATACTGAAAACCTTTCCAAACCAAAAGTCTTTAAATTAAGCCTTCTGGAGTAGAAAAATGTTTTTTTTTTTACAAAACTGTTGAATTATTGGCACATTTACCTTATTTAAATAGTTCCTGAGATTTTCATCTTAATACTCTTAGCCTTTCAAGTAGTTGCAATAGAAGTAGTAGCAGTAGTAATAGTAACAGCAAAAGTAGCAATGGTAGTAGTTTTAGTAGTAGGGCCTGACCAATATGGATTTTAGGGGTTTGGTACTGATATATTGGTTTCACACCAACATGATACTACTAGAATTTGCCAATAGATTACCCTCTGGACAAAAACCTTACCTAAAGTTTAAACCCCCTATGCAGGTTCCAAAAAGTAGGCCATTTACAAGAATTGTTGTATTTTCTTTACCTTTTCAGGTATTTATTGAAATTAAATATTTAAATCCAAATTTCAATAGCTGGACTTTGAATTCTAATCATTTACATATTAATGTGAAAACTCTTCTTTACATTTACGTGATATGGTCTTTTACTATAGAATTTATGCTAGGCACACTAGATACAGGGGGACAGCTAGAGTCTGAAGTTTAGAGAAGGGATTTAAACAATGTGTTGACAATATTGTCCAGTATGCCAACAAACGAAGACACACAAGCTGGCTTAGCCGCACCCCTAACTGGATACTATGGTTTTAACCATTTTAATCTTTCACCATGCAAATGAACATTCATTAAACAGAAACTGTATGGTTTATTGTATTCTTTTTAGCTGTTTTAGTAGAAGATGTACATTCTTGAAGTCACCATGCATTTAGAACATTGCTGCACCATGTGTGTATTGACAACTACTGTAATTTGACTTCATTTGACTCACCATTGCTCTCTCCACCACAGTCACCTGGACTGTGGCTCCTTCCCCAATGCCTGGAAAAGCGAAATTATCTAAAGAAATCTGGTGCCCTCCTCTAGACATGTTGCATGTAAAAAAAAAAGTATATCAGCTGATAACCAACATTTTATTTCCAATATTTGATAATGATACTGACCCTCATTTTGGCCCAATAATATTGGTTGGTTGATATATTGGTTGGGCCCTAATTAGTAGTTTCATGAACATATTCTCCATAGGTCAATTGATCTTTCCCTTTAAGCATTCTCTGAAAGTTCTAACTTAATACCCAAATCCATTCTTGAGATACATTCTGTTGACAATCTCCATGCACATAGTGTGTTTTGATCTAGTTCAAATTTCCCCTCAATATATTCTGATTTTTCCCCCTCCTACACTTAGTCTTAAAAGTTAGTATCATAGTAGTAGTGGTAGTAGTAGGAGAAGTAGTATCAATTGTAGTGTTGTACTTGTAGTACTAGTAAGAGTAGTAGCAGCAGTATTTATAGAAATAGTAGCCTGAGCATGCTAAATTTTGGTCAGTTGAACATCCCCCTAATGACACCCAAGTAGTTTTGTTGATCAGATGCATTTGCAGAAAAGAGGGCGTCAGTGCGTGGGGGGGGGGGGGCTAGTTGAGCTCCTAATACTTTTGACTTGTAAAAGAGAACTAAAACTTTCAATTCCTCATCAAATGAGCCCTCCTCTAAAGTTTATGTGACCACCTCTTCCATAGAAACCTTATATGCCCCTGGACATAACTTACAGCCCTTGCCCCAGGCTCTGGGGGTTGCATCAACTCTGAAAGGCTCTTTGTATGAAGGGCGAGTTTTCCTCTGATCCCTTTTGATTTGTAAAAAAAGGTACTAGACCTTTGATCTCCAATAGATTGTGGCCCCTCCGAAGCCTTTAAGACCACCCTTTCCATATAAACCATATGTGTTAATAATTGGCCACTAGTATAACTTATAGTCTTTGTCCTGAAGGCTGTGTTGTGGGGGGGGGGTGTCATTCCCAAAGACATAAATTACTGGACCTTTCAACTATACTGAGAAAAATGGCTATCTCAAAACTTTGATTGGATGTGCTTGTGGAAATTACGGCCAGGGGGACTGGTGTCCCTCTAATCATTTTTAACTCTTAAAAAGAGCACTAGAACTTTCAATTTCCAATCAAATGAGCTATTTTCAAAGTTTTTGTTACAACTCCTTCTGTACAAATTGTCTTGGTCAGAAAAAAATAATAATAAATTGTGCCCACATTGCACTCTACTTCAGCAGATCTATTGTACTGCCTATGATTTGGTATTAATGCTAATTCAGGAATGATGGTTATTATTTAAATTATCCTTAATAATAACAGTTTATTGCGGAAATAAACTTATAAAATATATTGAAAAGCGCTGGAAATGCTAATAAGTCTCCTTTTTTCTTTCTCTTGTATTATTAGGCTCTAGAACATCATATAGAGCTGTTAAAGGTCATTTGAAAGCTATTGCTATTGTTTACATGCTTTTTATAATTTCATCATGACAACATCGTCATAAAATGCCTTATGGCACCAAAAATGTGATTTTAGGGTCATTTCTAGAGTTAAAAGGCTGGAAGCCACAAAAGGTCTACCACTGAGATCTGCATAATGGAAAATCCTTAAACTGATGTTTAAAATCACCATCTTCAACATTCCCCTTCCCAGTCTCATTTGCGAGTTGAAAATAAAAGAAAGACTTTTGAAAAAAAAACTACCAAGTGAAAAATAATTCATTTAAATACAAAGCTGAGTAGTTAATGATAGATGCTGTTTATTTTCATCTCAACACTGAAATTCATTACAAAATAAATTGTTGGGAGGTTGAAATTGGCCATCCAAAGTTCTCATAATTAGTTTTTATGGCTCTTGGTATCTACCAAGTGACATATAGCAATTGCAGATTCTGTTGGTTGGTCTGTCGGTCTGTCTGTCTGTATTGGTTTTGCTACTTTAGGCACTTCCATGTAAGGCGTATCAGGAACCAGACCAGATTTAATTAGAAATTGTCGTTTCACCGATTCGACCATCTGGGGGAGAGTGGGGGGACGGTTAAATCAGAAAAGTTAGAAAAAAATGAGGTATTTTTAACTTACGAACGGGTGATCGGATCTTAATGAAATTTAATGTTTGGAACGATATTGTGTCTCAGAGCTCTTATCTTAAATCCGACCGGATCTGGTGACATTGGGGGGGAGTTAGGGGGGACCTAAAATCTTGGAAAACGCTTAGAGTGGAGGGATCGAGATGGAACTTGGTGGGAAAAATAAGCACAAGTCCTAGATACGTGATTGACATAACTGAAATGGATCCGCTCTCTTTGGGGGAGTTGGGGGGAGGGGTTAATTCTGAAAAATTAGAAAAAATGAGGTATTTTTAACTTGTGAAGGAGTGATCGGTTCTTAATGAAATTTCATATTTAGAAGGACCTCGAATTTTGATATTTAGAAGGACCTCGTGACTCAGAGCTCTTATTTTAAATCCCGACCGGTATTAAGACTCTGATTTTCCTTTTAAATCAATCTGTGGATTCTTAGAATTTTGCTATAGCTCATACCATTTAAGCTCTTGGTTCTTGGCTCTTCTGACCTCGTCACAAGTGCCATATGAGCTCTTAGCTCTTGTTTATTTCTCTCACACCATAAAGGCATGCATTAGCTGGTCACCTGTTTTGATGTTACACAGAATACTTCACCTGAAAGTTCCAAATAAAAGTTACAGTTGATTCACTTGTCAAACCTGCTTCTAAGCATACCACTACTACTACTACTACTAACAACTCACCACAGCACCATGCCGCCTGAGGCCAACAGAGCTACGCACGCTTCTCCCCCATCCCAATATATTCAATGCCTCCCTCTTTACACCCTCCCAGGAAGTTCCCATTTCCTTTAAATCTGACAAAAAATTTTCATATATATTGTAATAACAAATAGCATGTGTAAACAGCGGATAAATTGCATAACTTACGTCCCTTCCCATAGGCGGTCTGGGGTTTCACGTCATCCATTGAGGCATAATTATGGGACCTTTCAAGTATGCTGAATCAAATAGTCCTCTCGAATTTTTTTAATCAATTGTCTTTGGGGAACTGGGGGGGGGGCGTGAGGAAGGGGGGTATTTGCCCCCAAATCTTTTTGGTCACTCAAAATAGACTCTAAAATTTTCAGTTTCCGTTCGAATTAGCTCTCCCGTTCTTGTAGGACCTTTGGTTTTGATACAGTCATCCCTGTTAAAAAAAAAAACTCATCCATGATCTTTCTTCTGACAAAAAATAAAAGGTTCCACATTTTCATAGATAAGAGCTTGAAACATTTAGGGTAGGCTAGGGTTCTCTTGATATTCTAAATCTGAGGGTGTAATTTTTTTATCTCTTGACTTTTTGAGGGTGTTTCCCCCTTTTTCGGAAATTGGTCAAATTTTTTCAGGCTTGCAGCTTTTGATGGGTAATGGTAACTTAATGTATTTCATATATTTGATATCTGTATAAAAATAACTAATCCTTTTAATGGACCATTGTTATCAAATTTCCGTTTTTAGAGTTTTGGTTACTATTGGGCCGAGTTTATTCCTAGATTAGAGCCTATATTATGCAAAAATTTAAGCACAACCAGAAAAAAACCGTATTTCTAATTTTGGAGCCAAGACCCAAATTCAGCAACCCTCCCTCCCCTCTATTCACACATTTATAAGAAGCTAATTATACTATTTGATCTAGCGACCGAAACGAGAAACGAAGTTTGTGCTTTTAACCAGCGCTATTGCAAGCTTATCCTTAGGCCTTGGGTTACGTTGAGTCAAACAGAGCTTGATTTAAAAGGGGATTGAGTTACATCAAGGTTGAGCTAAATGAGAGTTCAGTTGAACACTTTTAGTTAAATAGAGCGGATGTGTATGGGCGTTCAGTTGAATGGAGATTGAGTTAAATGGGCTCAGTTGAACGAGGGTGCAGCTAAATGGGTGTAAGTTCAATGGGGGTTGAGTTGAATGGAGGTTGAATTAAAAGTGGTTTCAGTTGAACGAGAGCTCAATTAAATGTGTTCAGTTAAACAGGGGCTCAGTTATACGCCAAAGTCTTATAGTTTTTAAAGTACCAAGGACAGTGAAATGAAAATTTTATCGTTTGAATTGGTTATGTGGAAACTGAAGCAACCATATCTATCTTTGAGAATAGGAAAAATCGGTCAAATTTTAATGAAATAGACCTTCTTTTTAAACAATGCACCTTTCAAAATTCACAAAGAATTGGCAAAAAAAATTGCAGCAGTCATAAATTTCAGATCTTAAGCTGGAAGACAAAGTTGTGGAGGATATTGCCCAGCAGCTGGAAAGGTATATGGTGAGGATCGGGAAACTAGCTTCTAGTCCCCAAGGCTTTTTTGGTGGGTCTTGAAGCATTGGGCTTCTGTTGCTTGAGCCTTGACTCAGTTTAGTGAGTCTACTTGCAATGTAGCAGTAATTGGCACTAAACAGCCTCAGAAGGCGTAGATTTTCTTTGAAGGGTTGCTTGCCATTCAAATATTTGATTTTTTATTAACAAAAAGCTTTGTTAAACTTAACCTATTAGTTTTGCTTATCTCTTTTAATGGTTTGGTGTGGTGGCACTGGTGCAGATGTGTTCTACCCCCCCCCCCCAAAAAAAAAGATTTCTATAAAATTATAGCTTTCAGGTATAGGTCTGATAAATCAGGATGTAGTAAAGGTATATGGTAAACACAATGTCCTTAGCCTCATTTGCCGGTCATCTCTCTTTAGAGTGAGAAGGGGTGGAGATAAATGCTTATAGATATCTGCAATGCTTAAAGACATCTTCAGGGGGGCATAACTATCTCAATCTATTCCCGAACATTTAATTTAAATTGTCCAACTTCAGTGCTCTTCAAAATAAAAAGTGCTTGTAACCTCTGAGTTTTCCCTGAAGAGGCCAAGAGAAGTATGCGTAACGTATGGCTTAAAATCCTTGCTGAATAATTACGATTGTGTTTTCAAAATACAACCAAAATTAAGGAAAGCAGTTTGTTTTATCAAAGTTAAGACACGTTGGGTTTTTTTTTTTCTACAGTTTTCTAAGCCTTAGGATTTATCACCCTTCCAAGTCTTACTGAACCTGTGCCATAGTTTTTTATTCAGAGTTCAAACTGATAACATCTGGCTTCCACTCTGGATGTAATATGTAGTTGTGGTTAATTTACTGGGCTTCTTGACATTTTTTTTTTTTTTTAATTTAACTGTAAACAGCAATCTTAATCTCTGACCTAGATTTGTCTCTATTGTATTTGAGGGGGCAATAGACTTTGGCTTATGATTATTTAAATTATTCTACTTGCGAAAATCTTTTTGTGAAACTATTACTAATGCTACTATAGCTACTACCATTACTGCTACTGCCACTGTTGCCGCTGCTACTGCTACAACTATAACTGCAATTACTACTATTGCTGTTAAAGGTATTAACGTGAAAATTTCAGGGAATGTTGAGAGGACTTTGACCTAAATCAAAACGCATAGTGTCCATGCATGTTGGCATGAGGACGTATCAGCAGTTTCCCAGGAACTGTTCAGAGTATTAAGCTAAAACTTTCAGCGTGTCTTGGGGGGGGGGGTGGGTGTTAAAAAAAGTACTACATGTATACTCCTACTAATGTAACTACTACTGCTGCAACCGTTGCTACTACTGAAGCTAAGCATTATAAGGTGAAGCTTTCAGAGAATGTTTAGGGGGATGTTGAACTAATCAAACCACTATGAGCATGTAGATTGTCAAAAGTGTGTACGAGCAATATCTAAGGAAGGGCTTAGGGAATCAGGTTCTAACTTTCAGGGTATGTTGTGACGGATTTTGAACTAACCAAAAGGCACTATGTGGATACTTCTATTACTATAGTTGCTATTACAGTTACTGCTACTACTGAGGCTATTGCTATTAAGGTGAAACTTTCAGGAAATGTTTAGGGGGAGTTTTTGCACTTAGGTTATTAAAAGGGTATATAAAAAATATTTTAGGAACAACTTAGAGCATCAAGTTGAAAACTTTAAGGGTATGTTGAGGGGGATGTTGGAAGTAAGCAAAACGAACTATGTGCATGTCACCACTGTTACTACTGTCACTACTGTTACAACGACTGCTTCTACAGAGGCTAAAAGTATTGAGGTGAAATGTTAAAAAAATATTTAGGGGGATATTCAACTAAATTGAAACACACTATGTGCATTCGGGATTCTAGAAAGATACATGAGCAATTTCTTATGAACAGCTTAGAGTATTAAGTTGAAGCTTACTGGGTGTGTTGAGAGGGATGTTGAACCAACCAAAAGGCATTCTGTGCCTACTGCTACTTCTAGTGGTACTGCTGCTACTTCCACTAGTACTATGACTACTACTACTGAGGCTAAGGGTATGAAGATGAAACTTTCAGTGAATATTGTTGGGGATGTTAAACTATGTCAAAACACACTATGTGCATTCATTTGAAGCTTTCAGGGCGTGTTGAGAGAGATGTTGAACCAGCCAAAAGGCATTCTGCGCTTACTGCTACTACTACTACTGCTACAGCTCCTACTCCCACTAGTACTAGAACTACGACTACTCAGGCTAAGGGTATGAAGATGAAACTTTCACGGAATGTTGAGGAGGATGTTGTGCTAAATCCGAAACGCACTATGTCGATGCAGTTTATTAAAAGGGTGTAACAACTATATCCCAGTAACAACTTGGATATTGAGTTGAAACTGTCAGTGCATGTTGAGGGAGATGTTGAATTCACCAAAAGCTACTATTTGCAGTTTACTGCTTCTAGTATTACTAGTAAGACTACTCACAAGGCTAATTGTAATAAGGAGAAATTTTCAAGGAATATTAGGGGGTATGTGTGTGTTGAATTAAACTTGAAACGTGGCCTTGCGTATGCAGACTGTCAAGAGCACGTATCAGCAATATCTCAAGAACAGCTTTGAGTAATAGGTTGAAACTTTCAGGGCATTTTGGGGGGTATGTTGAGCTAAATGGAATACACTATATGTATACTACTACCACAAGTAGTAGTAGCACTACTACTGGTACTGCTATTAGTAATACAATTACTAAGACTAAGGGTATTAATGTTGAACTCTCAGGGAGTGTTAAGAGTGACATTGAGTTAAATCAAGACGCACTGTGTGTATGCATGAAAGGGTGTATCAGCAATGTTTCAAACGGATTAAAATATTGAGTAAAAACTATCACGGTATAAGGGAAAGGACGTTGAACACCAAAAAGGTACAACATGAATACTATTACTTTTACTGTTACTAATACTTCTACTGCTATCACTAATATTACTCCAAACGCTCCTACTATTTCTTGTGCTGCTACGACTACTGCTTTTGCTAATGCTAAGGATATTAGTAAACTCCCAGGAAATTGTGAGGGTGGTGTTTGACTGAATTAAAACACTATGAACGTGTGAGTTATGAAAAGGATGTTTTAGCAACATTCCAGCAACGCCTTGGGTTATTAGACTACAACTTCCAGGGCCACTAGTACTACTATCACTTTTGCCACTATTACTACTACTACCCCTTCTGCTATTGCCACTACTATTGAACTAAATCAGGATAATGTGTTTATCCAGGTTACCAAACTAGACTAGGTTGTCAAGATATCCATGCAGGATATCTCAGGACTGGGATAGGGTATAAAGTAGAAAGTTTATGTTTCTTTAAAACTAAATCAAACGGCACTATATGCATGGTGGTTGTCAGCTAGACGTATAATAAATATTTCAAGAAGGACTGAGGGCATAAAGTTTCATTTTCATGGAAAGTTGAGGTGTAACGCTAAATCAAGATCTACTATGTGTACTCAGATTTTCCAAAGGGAATATATTATTGAAAATTGTTAAAAATTTGGTCCAACATTTAAATAGTGAGTCAAAATCTGGATTCTTATTCAGAAGAATCGAAAAGATTGAAAAGATTGTTTTCTTAACAAATGAAAAAGATGTCAATACAGAAATTAATCTTAAAAATACTTGCCACAAAAGAAGTTTTTCAAAGAAAAGTAAAGATCTACATTAAACCGAAGATGAGCAGAAATAAATAGTCATTAACTGTAAATAGCCCTGTCAAATCCAAAATGAAGGGAAACTAATAGGAATGTGTCTGACGCCCCGTGCCTTCTAAAGACCGGAACATAATTTGGACTTTAATGAAAACGATATACATTTGAGTTTTTTCCTCGTTTTTGAACTGGAATAAATACAAGATTTTTAAGCCGTCCAGGAATGAATATCAGTATATATATTAAACAGTTAATCCATATTCATTTGTTTTTCTTTTTCAGTAACCTTGGTTATGATGGTGATTATTTTTTCTTTGGATATTATGAGAAATAAATATAGCTTGGAATAAGGATTGTTTTCAGCAAAGAGCAAACTATGTTCTGGTCGTTAGAAGACCCCGGGGGCATCGCCCTAATCCTCTTATGTTCACCTCGTTCTGGGTTTGACTCGGTTATTTGTTGTAATTTTTGGTCGTTCTGGGTTTAATTTACTTATCGATGGTGATTTATGGTCCTTTTAGGCTCGAAAAATTATTTGACTTAACTTCTGCTCATCATTGGTTTAATGTAGCTCTTCATTTTTTTTCTTTTTTTTTAAATTAATCTACTCCAGGCAAACTGACGGATGAAGTAAGTGCCCTACTTGAGAAATGACCTGAAGTGCTTCTTCAAGAAATTTGGCAGTTTGAATCCGAACTATCAATCCTTCAGTGTATTGATCTAAGCTATTACAGCACAGGAGGCTCCCCTGTAAAGGACTCATAGCTCCTATTAAGCAGAAGTTTTGGTCGGGGAACCATATACTGGAAAAGAAAGTTCTGTTTGCCTTTATGTAATCTCGTGGACTTTTACCTCTTCTAGTATTGCAGTCTAATTTGTTAACTAGTATCTGTGCACTTGTTGCTATGATGCTGATGAAGTTGAGTTGTTTATTTTTTTAATTAGAACTATCACAAATTACGTAGTATGGGTGACGTTACCTCTAATATGCTTTCCTAAGGCATGTTTGCTTTTTTGGCTATTTTGTATTTGTTTCTAATAGTTCTTTATGTTTCTCGGATTTAAATTTATTGCCCTATCTACTGATTCATTCATTTATATTAGTGAAGGAACCTCTCTGTCTTACTGGGCTCGTGACTGGAAGCTAGAATTCTACCACAATAAATGCAAAATCATAGCCTACATATTTGGCGGCAAAACACCCACAATAAAATTTACTTGACCAATTTAAATTGTTTTGACACTTTCTTAATAGTGCTAATAATGAGATCAATCTGGGTGGTCATTTTAAACTCAGCTCTTAAATTCTTCACTTGCAATTTGAACCTAGTCAAGGAAACCAAAAAAACACTATCTATGATTAAACCCACTATAACCTCTACAAGTGTTATACTGATAAGAGATTTATATATGGACATTGTCAGATGCGAAATAGAGTTTGGAGCTGTAATTGCTCACCTTCCATTCATGATAAACATGGATGATGTAGAATCTGTCCATGGCGAGAATTCCTATTAAACTTAAGTACCTATTGTGTGACGAAAAGCTCAAAAAAGTAAAACAATCAGCCATGACCTTCATAAAAAAACGGCGAAATGTTTTTTTGGTCCTGAAACTAATGCAGACCAAAGCTCTGCACAGTTTTACTTTTACGTCTGTCCTGTTAAGCATCACTTGAGGTCGCTTCTAGAATATGCAGAGAAGTTTTGTCAGAGCAGAGAGCATAGTAATTTGTATACTCAACAAATATCCCAGCGTCGAATGGTTTTGCAATTTCAATTAGCAGTTTCAAGAAAGGTGTTAATGAAAATTGATACAATGCTGGTGATTTCAATGGGAGTCCTCCAAGTAAGCAGTTAATAAATTTTCGGAGTTAGCAAGAATTTCTATGGGATTTATTTATCTGCGTGAAGTGAGCTTAAGGTAAATAAGTGTACTACTTCTGCAGTATGTTCGCTATTTTTGCTAGTTTATTGTCTGCTGCTTTTGCTGACCGATTGCATTAGCTGTAGCAATTTCAAAGATTAAAAATAATAATGTTTTGCTGAAGTCTTAGCAGATCATTTAATGCTTCATAATTTGGTCTTAAAACGGCTTTGATGTAGAATTCCCAACATATTTTTGCGTTTTGTGATTGAACATGTTCGGGTGTATTTGAAACCTGTCTTTGCATATTTTCTTAATTCAAGCAAAGCATTTGACTAAGCTACTACTATTATTACAAACGACTAGCTGCATACCAAGCCGCCTGAAACCAAAAGAGCCGCACAGACTAACCATAAACTAGTCAAAAATGCTGAGTCTTATCCAGTTCACTGTTAAAATCTTTTGTTTAATTTTGATTTGTTTTCCAGGACTGCTGGTACTAATACACCCCTTGTTAAAAGGAAGAATTGGTTTTTATATTCAAACGAAGGACTTACCCAATTATGAAGCTTTGCCATAAATCAGTTGAAGTTAATGGACCAGGGTAAGTTTATTTTTGCTTTTTTTGCTGAACAGTTACATGTTATACTACATACCATTCAGATTTTCCTTAGGACCCATTTCTTGGTTATACAGTCAACATATAAAAAAGAGAAAAAAAGCGAATGTTATCTAGTTAGACCCAGCAAAACTGCAGAATTAATTCTGAAAACTTGAATAAGAACACAAAGGATATTTATTTATCATAATAGGATTGAAGTTGAAAAAATATTCGATTGGAAATTGAGAGGGCTAGTGCCCTTTTTAATAGTCGAAAGGGATTGGAAGGCAACCAGTCCCTTCCACTTCCATCATTTACCTTTTTTTTTTCTTTTTTTTTTCTTTTTGGTGTATGTGTGTGTTTAAGTAAACATAACTGGAGCTTTGAACAAGAAGAAAATTGAAAAACAAAGACAACTGACCCATATCCAGGGAAAATAAGTTCCTTCCGAGGTTCATGATTATGATTCTTTGGATGACTTGGACACCGTTTCTGATTCATGAGCAAAAGAATGTTTTGAACATGGATGATAATTCAAATCTTTTTCACTTTGGTCCATACTGGTCTCTTTTTTCATCGTTAAATGTCCCTGGACATGTCGTTAAGTCCGTTTTCTAATGAGCAGGAATTATTCCGAGACCTACTTCCATTGCTACTACTATTACTACTTCTGGTCTTACAATTTCACTAAATCAAAAGAGTGTAAGTGTATCCAGGTTGTCAAGGACCATAGACATTATTTATCGGGAATGATATCAGTTTATATTTTTCAGGTGAGCTAGAGGAGGTATAAAACTGAATTAAACAATATCATTTGTGTCAAGATTTTCAAAAGGCTGTATGTTGTTAAAAATTGTTTAAAAAGTTTATCTAATATACAAATAGCAACCCAAGCTGTGGATTCTTACGGAACTAAAACGAAAAGAAATAACTTTTTCTTTTTTCATGAGAAAGGTTAAGTCAATAAAAAACGAACAGAAACCAGTTTAAAAAATCTTTTCCACAAAGAAAAGTAAAGAAAAATATACCAAACGTAAAACTACCACAAAACTCCATCAATAAATAAATATAACCCAAAACGAACACATATTACAATAAATAACCGAGTTAAACTAAAAAAAGCATAAATCAATATGAGTAGGGCTGACAACCCCTATATCTTCTCAAGGCTAGATTATAATTTGTACTTTACTGAAAAATACAAATAAACCTGTATTGTTGGTGTAAAATGCATGTGCTGATATTTATCCCTTAAAATTTTAATCATTTTCTATTTATTAAAGTTAAAAAGTTAAAACATTTAAAATGTATTTTTTTCAGTAAAGTGCAAATTATTTTCTGTCCTTGAGAAGGTATGGGGGCTGTCATCCCTCCCTATTCATGTTAATTTCTGCTTGTTTTGAATTTGACTCGGTTATTTTATTGTAATTTTTGTTCGTTTTGGGTTTCATTTATTTATTGATCGTGATTTGTGGTAGTTTTAGGTTTGGTACATTATTTGTCTTTGTTTCTGCTCATTTTTGGTGTAATGGAGTTCTTTACTTTTCTTCGAAAAACCTTTTTTGTGGAAAAAGTCTTTTAAATTAATCTTGCCGTAAATACTTGTTTGTTTATATGTATAATGTATCGCATAATACCACAAAATAAATTAAATTTGTATGGGCTAGGAATTAAAGTGAGCGCACTTAGCAGCTGTCCCGGCAATCGTTAAAACCCCGTTGTTATTTGATATAAAGTTGTAATAACTTGAACAGTTCTTTTAAAAATTGAAGAAAACTTGTTGGATTGCAGAAAACGGTCTCCCCTCTCATCTTGCTTCTTTTGTCCGTCCATTGAATGTTTATAAACGAAAGGATTATGAGCAGGGATTGCAAACACGTATTGGAATATCTGCTCGGGCCCAGTATTCAGTATGGGTTTTGAAAAATACAAGCCCTCTGTCCGCGTTACCCTGAGCTTTTTTTTTTTGTCTTTACCATTCCCCTCTTTAGTATTTTCACTTACAAAATCTGCTAATGATACAATTTGATCACAATATTTCTTTGTTGAAGTAACTAATGATCACTTTAGTATGTCCCCAGCTGTGGGAGACACGTCGTTGTTTTCTGAATCAACGCTAACAAGGGGGGGGGGAGATCGGAATTTTGTTTGAATTTTGATACGCAAGTTTGAAACGCAAATTTGTATGGTTATTGTGATTATTTATTTTGCAGACATCCTCTCCCCTGTCCCCTGGACCGCCTTTACACGCGTAAATAAATGATGTTTGTTTTGAAAATATTAGATTTAAAAACCTACGTGACCTACAAGTTTTTTTTGTTGCGTCAGCTGAAGCGTCAATCTCTACATCTGTCTCAAATTTCTTCAGTTTCAAAATTCTAGTCAGTTTTCGTTTTTTTTTTGTTTTGTTTTTTACTGATTTTCTCATTAATATATTTTGCACGTAGCTGATAGCAATTTAATTTGCTTAACCTCTTTTTTCAACATCTTTTTCATGTAATGTACTCAGGTTAAACCCGAATTAGACGAACCCGAACCCCTCCACAACAAATCAAAACGTTTCCCCCGTATCAGTTTTTTGGCTGAAGTTTTATAAAATAAAAAAATTAAAATCTTTTTAGCGACGTTCTTATATAATACTTCATTGCAGAGTTGTTGCTCTTATTCCTGAAGATGCAGAAGACATGTGGCATGCCTACAACCTAATATCTGAAGGTGACTCTATAAGGGCTTCCACTATAAGGTAATTTGTAGCAATTTTTAGCATCTGGTTTGCGATAAAGTATATTCTTGTTTTGGATTTGACTTTTTTAGTGTGTTGCGGAAGCAGTAGTTTAGGTTTATCCTCTTTTTATTTTTTTTTTTTTATGCCATCTTGGAAAAATAAAGCGATTCTTCCAACCATACTCGTACTAGAAAAGAGACTGCTAGGAAGTCTGGGCAGCATTTAATTATTACTGCTAAAATGGAAGAATCCAAAAATTAATAAAAATATATATCTTGTTTTCGGTAAAGCGTGAATGATGCTCGTCCCTTTGGTGGAGTTTGAGTAGGTTGTAGCCCAACTCTGGTAATTTTTTATTCGTTTTAAACGTCACTTTATTGTTTATTTTAGTTTGTGTTTGTTTTACGTTGTTTATTCATTCATGGTAGAATCTGTTGTCTTGGTGTTTGACTTGATCGTTTATTTTAATTTCTGTTCGTTTTAAATTTCATTTGTTCTTTACAAAGTAGTTTATATTCGTTTTAGTTTCAACTTATTATCTGATATTATTTCTGCGTATTTTCTCATATCATTCTTTACTTTTCTTTAGAAAACATTTTTCTGAATATTTTTTTTAAGTTTTTTCTTTTTTTTACTGATATAGTGTTATTGTGTGTTAATTGAACGAATATCTGCAAGGTTGTTAATCAGATTCGAACACTCAGTATAAATTTTCTATCAGTCACAGTTCTATGCAATTTTTTTAAAAAGTACTTTTATTATAAAGTTTGGGGTGGATACGGAAGGAATTTCCAGTCACGTGGATTGGAAATCTGCACAGATATATATTTTAATTTTCGTTTTCTTTGGAAACTAGGCAACCCTGTCTCCCATCCTGTGGATACCCTTGGATATCTACATATCTTTTTCCATAATTTTATTTAAATAATTTATTCATACTCTGTTGTGTGGTAACTGTTAGTATGTTGGAATTAATGCATGTCTAGGTCATTTATAAAGAGGTCTGTTTTGTTTTCTTTGAGCAAATTTGTATATCTTTAAACAAACAAAAAGGTTCATCCAAATGAAAATAGAGAGTGGCGTTAAAAATGAAGAAAGAACAGGAGTTATCCTTCATTTGAGGGGCTGCTGCCAGGTTCGTATTTAAAGCTTTGACGCTTCTAGGTCTAAGGGCTATCCCCGAAAACTAGGGGATAGTTGAAGCAATGAACAGAAGCCAACTAATGAGCCAAAAGTATTGAAAGATAGAGGCCATATTGAACTCTCAACTGCCATTCTTGAGAGACATTTATAAGTGGCCACGGAATTCCTGTGTTGTTATAAAATCATTTTCCTTTAAATATGCAGCTCGACGGTGGATTGAACCTGGCATTTCGACGATAAATCATATCAGGCCAGTTTTACCAAGAAAAAAATCACTTAGTGATAATTTATTGCGTTCCCTGGCATTATGCGCCCCTAGGCCTGGGCCTATTAGTAAATCCAGGCCTGGCTGCTGCCCCTCAACCCCCTGCTCTGTCAAGGGCCTTGTCCCTGGAGCTGCGTGGGAACATCTTGGGGATCGGTGTCCCTCATTGAAAAAAAAAACATAACGACAACCAAGCAAACAGAATGTGTGTGAGTTTTAGGAAAAGTTCTGAAAATTATGGGAAAAGTTCAATAATGTTGACGTGTTTTTAGGGATGGAAGGCCCAAAAAGTCCGTGAGAAAAGAAAAAGGCAAGTTATATAAAAATCACATGATAGTATTTAAAACTAGCAACTGCTTTTGATTTCTTGGCTCTTTTCAATATTCTTATGTACATGTATATCCTCTTGCCCAATTTCTTCTTTTAATCCCTGAAGCATATTTGAATTTAGTCTCGTGCCTTGTTTACTTAATTAATATATAAAGGTTTGGGCTAGTTATTCATGCGTTATGTATTCCAATAAATGATTTCTGAAATGTGTTTGCTTTATTTCTAAACAGACTTCTCGGGAAACTTTTGGAGTCTTTTTTTTTCTGACCTTTAAGCGACACTCTTGCTCGATCAATTTGTAGCTTAACAATCCTTTCTTATGTTCGATAACTATCTCACTAAAATAGGAATTCTATAGCCAATAAATGGGAGTTCAGTAAGATATTGGGCAATTTCTGAAATTATCAGAAAAGGAATGTTGGCTTCCATTTATGTTCTGTTTATTATTTTCATCTAAAAATGTTAAAAATAATAACATAGTGTATTACAACTCGGTACAAAACATGAATACACTTAGAGGAGTAAAAAATGAAAGCATTAACAAAAAAAAAAATCAAAAGAAAAGTAACTACTCAAATCTGCAGACTTACTTAATTTACACAGGTAAGAAGAAATTCTACGACACTTTTGTGACGCTTGCGGAATCTGTCACCAGCCTGGTCCATTTTCGAGGAAATATAAAAAAGAATACTATATCTATTGGAAGTGCAGTTGCTTACAAATCGAAAGCGGCTGATGAATAAGATATCTGCATGATAAGACGAAATTAAGCCGAAATTGCTTCTGCTCAGGTAATGTCAAGAAACTTCAAAGTGGACCAGAAAGAAGACACTTGGAGAGAAAATGGCGTTGTAAATTCTTCCCAGGGTCATTTGTGCAACTGGCCTTTAACTCAGGCAAGCAGCTCGTAGGATTTTCTCAGCTTTTCTTTCACCCCTGAGATAGCAAGTGTTTAAGTAGTACTTTAACAGCTAAGCCGAACGGAAGACCTAAGCATTTAAGAGAAAACGATGCAGAAATAGTGGCTGGGCAAATGTTGATAGTTTCAAGAGGTTGCAGAGACGAACTATAGAGAAGAAATTCAATTTCATGGAGGCTGGTCTCATTAATTAACTATAGTAAACTATATCAACCGTATTTTGAAGAGTTTGGAGATCGTCAAATATCAGAAGCTTGTTGTCTGCATAGCAAAGGTGGTAATACCAACATAAAGCTTAATCCAAGATATGAAGGAATATTTCTAGTGACGTTTCGGATGGCATTATTGAAAACAGCTGGGCTAAGCACAGAGTCTTGTTACACACCTTTCAAAACATCAATGGTGTTGCTCAGCTGACTAGCTAGCCGCAACCATATGGACGCATTGCTATACCAATTCATTGAGAGACCACAAAAGAAACAGTTCGTTCCGCTTATCAGCAGATTAGGTACAGCCTTCGAATGTATTATGGAGTCGAATGCTTTTGATGTCAATCGCGCTCACAAATAGATTCTTTTTCATTATCCGAAGGTGGTCCAAAATAGCCAGTCATTTGAAAATTACTCAACTTATGACTTTAATTTTCATAAAAACAGTTTCGACCTCTTGGCCGTTCTGATACTATTCCTTACAAAATTAGTTCCGCAAATATCGCTAATCTTAGTAACATGGGAGGATCTTTCCATGAAGAAATTTCTCGTGTGGGAAGGGAATTTTCCATAGAGGGGGAGATGGATTTCCCAATATTATTTTAACATTATCAGTAATTACATGAAAAAATAAGTTTTTTCCAACTGAAAGTAAGAACAACATTACAACTTAAAGCGAATAGAAAATATTACGTATATGAGGGGTTTGCGTCTCCTCGATAGCTCGCTCTTACGCTAAAGTTTCTTTTTTAACTTTTAAAAGAAGTTATTATTCTAATTAAACAGCCTTTGTTATTCAGGAGTTATTCTTAAATAACTGGAACAAAAATCAAACTTAGGTTATAATAAGGTTAATATTAGTTTTAAAAAATGGGAAAATAAATATGCAAATTTCTTTTTAATTATTCTTGTACGGTGAACCCAATTCAAAACCTGCACTAAGTCAACATTTTCAGAAATTAAATAATAATTATAATAATTACAAGTTTTTTTAGCTGGAAGTAGGGAGTGACATTAAAACTTAAAGCGAACAGAAATAAAAGATTCCGTATATAAAAGGAACTGTCCCCTCCTTATTGCCCCGCTCTTTACGCTCTTTCTCACAGCTCTACTTTTTAAAACAATAAAAAACTTAAGCGTAAAGAGCGGGGTGTTGAGGAAGGGACAGCCCCTTTTCATATACAGGATAATTTCTGTTCGTTTTAAGTTTTAATGTCGTTCCTTACTTTCAGTTAAAAAAATGAAACTTGTTTTTTTTTATTTAATCATCGGACAAAACGGGAATTTTTTCCCCATGCAGCGATTTTAATCTGGTCAGATTGCGAAGACAAATTTGATATAAACTTTGAAAATCTCTTTCAAAATGGCTCGGTTTGACGCCAGTGGAAAAAAATTGATGGACATGTGTCCACTACGTGAAGCAAAACAGAGTCGAAAAAAGGGTCATGAATACCCATATTTGATCTTCAAAATAGTTGAGACTAGTATACAAACACTTAGCCTTTTAACGACCTATGAAGTCAAGAATTACAACTTGCTGTTTTACAGCAGCGCAACCATTGCTAGACACAATCGAACCGAGATAGGAAAATTCCTTATTGTTGTGACATTTGCTCCACTAATTGCTATTGCGCTTTTGGTCGGTAAAGGGATTAGAGTTACAGCTTTTTTGTCTTATGCCAATTTTTGTCAGATCTACTTTCGTTGGCTCCTGAAGCAAGCATCAGTGGGTCGAAAGGGCGAGTAGCAATTGCAAAATCATCAGAGAACTGGAGCTTAAAAAAGATCCTCGGTGGGCAGCAGTTCACTTTGCCTCGGTGCACTTCGCCTGAAGACGAAGTCTTATCACCCGTTAATCTTCTGAGAGAAAAAAAATGGAAACTGTGTTTCGGGCACCTGTACTCTATTTCATGACCAATTATTTTACAAGGAAGGTTTTTAGGCTTAGAGATACGGCCAAAACAGTTTTTATTCCGAAGGCTCCAGGTTCTAACCGACACAATTCAACGTGTTGTATTTTTGAAGCCTTAAGTATTCATGAGTATCTTGAGGAACAGATGAGATAATGGAAAATCAGTTTGATTCAATTTGATTGAGCAAGCTAAGTTTAAAGCGAAGAGGAATAAATCTTATGTCACAAAGGTGTATAAAACACATAGATTAGAAGAACTGTACTTAGATTGAAAGGTCAGTGAAAGGTGACGGATATAGAGCTATTTACGAATACTTGATTAATTCAAAAGCTCAGTAAAAAATTATCACATTCGCTGAATTCTATTTTAAATCAAACAGTTCGTAGTAACGAACTGTAGTAAGGAGCGACCCGGCTCAATAGTAACCGAAACTCTAAAAAAAGGGAATTTTGATACTAATAGTTGAATCAAAAAAATTGCATTTCAATGCTGATTTTAAATATATAAGTTTCATCAAGTTTAATCTTACCCATCAAGAGCTACGAGCCTGAGAAAATTGTATTTTAGAAAATAGGGGGAAACACCCCCTAAAATGACACCATCAGATTCAGCGTATCAGAGGACCCTATTGTAGAAGTTTCAAGCTACTATCTACAAAAATGTGGAATTTTATATTTTTTGCCAAAAGACAGATAACGGATGCGTATTTATTTGTTTTTTTTTTGTTTTTATTTTAGGGGTGATCGTATCGACCCAGTCTTCCTAGAATGTCGCAAGAGGGCTCATTCTAACTGAAATTAAAAGTTCTAGTGCCCTTTTTAGGTGAACACAAAAATTGGAGGGCACCTAGGCCCCCTCCCACGCTCACTTTTCTCCCAAAGTCACCGGATCAAAATTCTGAGATAGCCATTTTATTCAGAATGGTCGAAAAACCTTATAACTGTATAACTATAAAAACCTAATAACTATGTCTTTGGGGATGACTTACTCCCCACAGTCCCCATGGGAGGGGCTGAGAGTTACAAACTTTGACCTGAATTAACATATAGTAATGGTTATTGGGAAGTGTACAGACGTTTTCAGGGGGATTTTTTTGGTTGGGGGAGGAAGGGTTAAAGTAAGGATTACGTGGGGGAATCTTTCCATGGAGGAATTTGTCGTGGGGGAATAGAATCTTCATAAATATGAAAAAAATTTTCAACTGAAAGTAAGGAGCAGCATTAAAACTTAAAACGAACAGAAATTATTACGCACATAGGGTTCACCTCCTCCCAATACCTCAATCTTTACGCTAAAGTATTTTTAGTAATTTCAACTATTTATTCTACGGCCTTTATGATACAGGGGTCATTCTTAAGGAATTGGGACAAAATTTAAGCTTTACTATAAAGAGTGAGGTGTTGACGAGGGGAAAACATATACGTAATAAAAACATACGGATATAGAAGTTCGTTACATAAGTTAATTTGTAAAATGTGTATATTTTTTACTAATAAAAACGTTCGTAAAAAATTAAAAGTTCTAGTTGCCTTTTTAAGTAACCAAAAATTGGAGGGCAACTAGGCCTCCTCCCCCGCTTTTTTTCGTCAAAATCGTTCGATCAAAACTACGAGAAAGCCATTTAGCAAAAAAAAAAAAAAAATGCAAATTTGGTTTTAATTATTCATGTGCAGAGAGCCAAATTCAAAACATGCATTAATTAAAACGTTCAGAAATTAAATTAAAAAAATCAAGTTTTTTTTAACTGAAAGTAAGGGGCGACATTAAAACTAAAAACGAACAGAAATTACTCCATATGTGAAAGGGACTGTTCCCTCCTCAACGCCCCGCTCTTTACGCTAAAGTTTTTTATTGTTTTAAAAGGTAGGGTTGAGAGAAAGAGTCAAACTTTAGCGTAAAGTGCGGGGCGTTGAGGAGGGAACTGCCCCTTTTATATACGGAGTAACTTCTGTTCGTTTTGATATTTATAAGTGATTCGCGCAAAAACCATTCTGTACTATTTTGATCTTTAATCTTTGCTTTGCTCTAATATTTTATTTTATTCCAAGTAATGCTTCTTCTATCACAAAAATGTTACCATTTTTCTTAGACGATCTGCCTAGTTACATATTTTATTCCACATTTTGCATCGCAGTGGACTGGCATATTAGAAATCTCTTGCTGATTGCTTCTTTACTCCCTTAAGAGGGGGAATCTTGCTGGAGACTAATAATTTACATTTGAAGTGGGCATGTGATGAACATTTCTTGGTGTAACGTTCTTTTTAAGATACTTTTTATAGAAAGTGTCTCAGTTCCTTTTGTTCTGTTCTGTTTTTACCATTAGATTTCTCTAAATACATCTTCCCCTTGTTAAGACAGATATATATTATTAAATTTATTGTATCTTTTGCTTTAATTGTGCTGCAGAGCAACACATTTGCTAGTTTTATTGCATGTTTTTGTTGTTTTGTTTTGACCTTGAATAGGTCTGCAGTTCTGTAACGTGAAAAATGGAAATTTGATTTATTTATTATTATTATTATTTTTGTTTTTGGTCTGTAGACTGTGGAATGGAGAAGAAAAGTCCATCCGAAATTTTTGGATTTGCAAATGATTTTGCAGTATTAAAGAATTAATTTCTTCTACCATATTAAGTAGTGTAAACAAGAAACAAAATGAAGCTCTCCTAGCTTCAACATTGAACTTTTAGGGAATAATATAATGTTGGTCTTGCGTAAACATATAATGAACTCTTCATCTCTTCTAGGTTTCTAGGGTATAATACTGGTATGGGCAACCCAGAAATCTCAAGCTGCGACTATTATATAATTTCTTTGTTACGTATAAAATCTAGGTCCCCACGCAGACCAAAACAATCTCAGCTCTCCTTTGACTCATTGGTGAAGAAAGGGAAGGAGATTTTTTAAGTCCTTTTATTTGCATATCTACTAGTAGGTTTTGTCAGATCTCAGCCATCAGTACATCCTCCAGGAAAGGTTTTCGGATATTTACAAACCTGGTAGTAAGCGACCTTTTTTTGGGTTCTTATCCCTAAATTTTAGTAATCAGAACGTTTACTAGAAAATGTTGCTATTCGAAATGTTGTGGATCTAAATCACATTTTTTTGAAATCAAGAACAACTGTTCGTCTTGCTGCTAAGGGACACGTTCCGGTCTTATCTATGTGGGGGGGGGGGGGATAGTGGTGCTCAATTCCTGTCATTGAAAACCTACTTTAAAAAACTGCCAGGCTTTAACCAACCTCTTAGGAAGCAAGATTAAGTGTCCTAATTTTGTCTTTTGGGTGTCCAGACACGATCTGGCCTTCGCCAGAGAGGATAATCAGATCTCATCCAAACTTGGTGGGAAATAAGAAATAATGTCTTACCGCTGACGAAGGAGAAAGGGACTTCAAATCTTAAACAAAACTTAGTGGGAAATTCGAGCTAATTTCGACGTTGTGCCTTTTAGGGGTCAGAATTATTTTGACTAGGGTGTCAGACACAAGTTCCTATTGTATCTCAACAAAAATAAATTACAGATCACAACCGTTGCCCTTTCAGGTCTTTCTGCTGTCGAGATCAATTTAGTCTCCTTGAGGTAGAGAGATCCCGTTAAATTATTACGATATCAATCAAAATGGTGAGTTGAACCTCAACCGAACTTGCTCTTAAATAACAATTGATCTCCTAGTTAACCCTCAGTTAAATATGATTGGGTATCGCGGCTATGGTTTTAGTTACGTCTTTAGGTTGTTCGAGGCCGTTTTCCTAGAGCATTTCCTTCTAGAAGCAATTGCCATAAAATTTTGGTTTTGTTTTTTGGATACGATGTGTCTCCGTATCTATAAATTGACTGTTTTACTAACAGTCTATTTCCGCAAGCAGTCGTTCAGGTCCGTTGCATAGGTAGACAAATATGACTTCCTAGCGGATAAAGAAGTTCGTAATCAACGGTCTTCAGTTTATACGTTCTCAAATTGCATTGAGAAGAGAAAATTTAGTTCTGGGGCTGTCTAATTCCATGGCCAATGACAAATGTGGAATTAATTTAACATGCACGTTTTTATCCGAGAGACGCAGTTACAGGTGTTGCTCAGCAACATTGATCCATGGGTCCGAGTAGCTTCAACACTTTATGGGGTCCTGAATTGACATTAAAGGTCTATTTTAGTTTCTTTTTTAGCTAATACCGGGAAAGGGGGGAAAAGGGAAGTGACAACCTTGTAAAAGAAGATTTTTTTTTATGTACAATGAAATTGGTATTATTTTCTGAGTTAGATGTTAATATCTATTAAAGAGCAAACCACAGCCCATTTTGACGAAATGTTAAAAAAAAAACATTTAAAAAAACTACCTAGTGAAAAAGATACATAGTGATACATAGAGATACATAGTGAAAGAGTTTCAGAAAAGAGTCTGAAACCCATCGAAAATGGTTTCTGATCAAAATGAAAATCACTTCATTCGAATCGCCATTGTCGAAAACCCCAAACACGAAAATTACAGTCCCCCACCCTGAGCCACAAGGAAAATCCCTTTTTTCATGGGTAACACTGATGTGTCCTCTAATTTTTTCTTCTTCTATATTTTCTTCTTCGCCAGTGGGGCAGTGGAATGTCATAGAAGGCTGTTTATGGGATCATTTGAAAGCTAATTTCTATATGCATTCCGTTCCAAAAAGTGCATGTAGGGTGCTATCTCTGGAATTGAAAGAATGGAAAGGGTATTATCATAATTTCCCTGGTTGGAAACCCTAAATCTGTGGTATACAATTCCCTCTCTTGTATGTTTCCCCTCCCATCCCCCTTAATATTTTTTATAAATAGTCTTTCCCCCTCTTGTATACTGCCCCTCCCAATCCCTTCGTAAGCTTTAAAAATTGTGGGTGAACTAGCATAGGTGGCAGAGTACGGCGCATTGCAGAGAGAGGTTATAGGGTCAGTTTAAAGCTCTTGATCATATCTGCGTGGTCATTGTAAATTTGTCTTGATAACTCCATCATAAAGTGTCATATACTATTGCGACTACACCTAAAAATAACTCACTACAGCAACAAGCCCTCTGTGGCCAACATAGCTACAGACGGCCCTCCTCCATCCTAATCTGTTCAAAGGCTCCCTCTTTACACTCACAGGAAGTTACAAGTTTCTTTAAAAAAATTTTACGACATCCTCCCACCCACAGCTTAGATATCAATATACAGTTATGGGACACAGAGCGTGGTAGCGATGCTAGCGGCTGGAGTCAGGAAACTGGTATTGGTTTCTAATTGGTAACAGGAAACTGGCATTGGTATCTAAGCTGTGGATGCAACAAAACAAAATTGCGTTCCCGCCTATGGTGTTGTAGTACGATCTACGCGTCGGAGCACAGGCTTTGAGGAGGCGCCAAGTTCAGAGCTCTGTACCAAAAGCTTCTCATGGGCAAGATGGGAGTTTTCATAACTATATAGAATAGAATAGAATATGATTTATTGGCTAAAATAGCACACAAGCTAGCATAAGCACGTCAGAACAATTATAATTACAATGATAAAATAAATGTTAAGGGATAAACATAGTTACAAAGTTAAATCAATTATTAAAATGCGAAACAAAATAGGGAACGAAAGAGTTTTTGTACCTCATTGTCAACATTTGGGGACAGAAGTCAAGTTGAGTATTTGGAGCTCTACGAGCATTAAGTCTTGTATTGGGAAGGATTGGGGGGTTTTCTTTGAAGGGGGGAAGAAAACGTCGATGATAGTCAGAACTAAGGCACTTGTGCCCTAAGTTCATGGTAAGGAAGTGACGTCGTGATTCCAATGTAGTGAGTTAAAGTCTAGCCAAACCTTCATCATAAGTAGTATAGGACGTCCCCAGTATAATTTTTATAACTCTTTTTTGAATGCTTTCAATTTTAGAACATTGGGATTTGGTCAGTCCAGGGTGCCAGACAGGGCAAGCATATTCAAGACAAGGTGTTATATAAGAACAATAAATTATTTTAAAGTTTTGGATTGATATGGAGAACCGTTTAAGAAGGGAGAAAGATCTAAGGAGAAAACCACCTGTTTTAAATAAGTGAAAAGAGTGAGATTTCCATTTAAGGTCATTGTCCAAGTGCACACCAAGTAGCTTAACCATGTTTAAATTTGGGATGCAAAGGTAATTATTGATTGGGGGTATTTTTTTTTTAAAAAGGAGAATAGCATTAAACTGCTTTTCGGTATGCTCAGATTGAGTTTAACATTGGCAAGATCATTCTTTAAGTTGTTAATGAGTGAGTCAAGTTTAACGCCCAAAGTGTTTGAGGTTTGACAAAGGTTAAGTAATGTCAAATCATCTGCAAATTTAAAAGCGTTGTCAAAGTTTGGTAAAACATTGTTAAAAACAATTAAGAATGCTAAAGGGCACAATTTAGTCCCTTGGGGTGCTCCACAGGAAATCGAGGTAAAACCTGATGAATCTCCGTTAGGGAGGACTACACATTGCTCACGACCAGATAAAAAACTAGCTACTATACGTAAAACAAAATCTCTGACACCTAAACCCTTTGCATTATCAATAACTGTCTGATGATCCAAGTTGTCAAAGGCTTTACTAATATCAGCAAAAACAGCCTCAACGTAGGAACTACTTAACTCAAGATGTTTGAAAACAGTGTCAAGTATATAACATAAACAATGGGTGGTGCTATGATTCGGCCTAAAGCCAAACTGATTTGGGTTAATTTTATCTTGAATATCGTCAAAGAGGAAATTGTAAATAAAACTTTCAAAAATTTTAGAGAAAATAGAGGTTTTTGATATTGGTCTCAAGTCAGAGGGGAATTTTGGGGTCATTGCAGTTAGAGGTACACTTAAATAATGGGCACATTTCACAATCAATTTGGTAGGGATATCACCTGGGTATACTGACTTATTTGTATCAAGATTTTCGAGTTTAAGCTGGGTCTGATGTATTTCAATCACAGGAATGTCACTCACTGCACTGTTGGCCGGCATATTTTGGAGTGGCGGGTGACTTTTACAAGTTGAAGTAAAATAATCGTTTATGATGTCTGCACTCACTGGGTTGCCATTACTATCCAGTAAGAGAAACTTAGAAGAGACCTTTCCCATGAGAACTGAATACATTTGTGGAAATTCTTAGGGTTAGAATACAGTAACTTATTGAGCACGTGAGCACCATGCTCTTTTCTTGCTTTACGAATTTCAATTAAACAGTTTTTTTTCCATTAACGGTTTCAACCGAACCCCCCAAAGCCATATCACTAGGGCTTTTCCTCTTTTGTGTTTGCTTACTTTAAAACCATCGAAAAACCAACTGATAGTTTAAAAATAAACAAGACAAATAAAAACAAAAGAAAAAATTACCTAATATATGACTCTATTGAAACAACCATTGCCAATAGCTAAGTTATCTTGAGATAAAGATATTGTATTCAAGAGGGTTATATCCATTAAGATAGTATTCAATTTATTGGCCCCTAAAGACGAAGTTTTGACTTTAAGTAAAAAATTTCATTACAGTCTACTAATAGTCTACAAAACACTATGTTTTGCAGTCTTTATTTAAATTCAGAGAAATTTTATAGATGTTAAGTACACACATTGGATACAGAATTTCTATGTTAAAGACATTGCCGTCTAGGTTTATATTGCCTAAAAATGGATAGAAATAACTGACAATAACTTATCTATAGCCGATGATAACAAAAGCCAACAAGGTGTTTTTGAGGGAATGAGAAGCGTCAAATACAAGCAAGCGTCATATATATATATATATATATATATATATATATATATATATATATATATATATATATATATATATATATATATATATATATATATCATGAAAAGAGAAATCACCAATGCTACAGCACAAACACACAAAAAAAAAAAAAAAAAAAAAAAAAAATTAAAAAAAAAAAAAAAAAAAAAAAAAAAAAAAAAAAAAAAAAAAAAAAAAAAAAAAAAAAATAAAATAAAGAGACAGAAGGAGAAAAGGAAGACTGTTTTCCTAAATTAGTGATTAATATAGACCAGCACTTGAATGAGGCCTCAACCCTACTCATCCACTGATTTGGGTTAATTTTATCTTGAATATCGTCAAAGAGGAAATTGTTAACTCAAGATGTTTGAAAACAGTGTCAAGTATATAACATAAACAATGGGTGGTGCTATGATTCGGCCTAAAGCCAAACTGATTTGGGTTAATTTTATCTTGAATATCGTCAAAGAGGAAATTGTAAATAAAACTTTCAAAAATTTTAGAGAAAATAGAGGTTTTTGATATTGGTCTCAAGTCAGAGGGGAATTTTGGGGTCTTGTTTTTCGGTATTGGTGATATAATAGCTCGTTTAAAAAACACTAGAAAAATACCATCTACAAAACATTGGTTAAAAATTGCGGTTAGAGGTACACTTAAATAATGGGCACATTTCACAATCAATTTGGTAGGGATATCACCTGGGTATACTGACTTATTTGTATCAAGATTTTCGAGTTTAAGCTGGGTCTGATGTATTTCAATCACAGGAATGTCACTCACTGCACTATTGGCCGGCATATTTTGGAGTGGCGGGTGACTTTTACAAGTTGAAGTAAAATAATCGTTTATGATGTCTGCACTTACTGGGTTGCCATTACTATCCAGTAAGAGAAACTTAGAAGAGACCTTTCCCATGAGAACTGAATACATTTGTGGAAATTCTTAGGGTTAGAATACAGTAACTTATTGAGTACGTGAGCACCATGCTCTTTTCTTGCTTTACGAATTTCACTAATAACAATGTTTCGAAGTTTTCGAGATTCCTGGAAAAATCCTTCCTTAAAGAGTCTATCACTTCATTTATTAGGTACAAATTTTTTTTTATTTATCCATGGTTTACAATTGGATTTGTAATTGACTTTTTTCACTGGAAAGGTGTCACAGTATAATTGGAAAAATTCAGCTGAAAACTTAGAAGCCATTTCATCACCATTGGTAAGACATAGGATATTGGCCCAGGATTTGGAGCTAAGTTTTACTTTGAAACGGGCAATCTTCTCGTCAGTAATGGGTCTATATGAATAACTGATCAATGGTTTAGGGGGAAAGGATGATAAAGGGGTCCAAAAGATGCATAGATGGTCACTTGCCCCTAATGGAGGGGCTATTTTCGGGGCACAGTAATAATCTTCAATGTTGGTAAAAATCAATTCTAGGGTTTTATCACTGCGTGTAGGTGACTTGACTACCTGGTCAAGACTAAGAGCAGCGCTAAGCCACTTTTGGTCTAGCTCATTAAAATCACCACATAATGTAATTGCAGCATAGGGGTACTTGTGGCGAATTCTGTCAGTATAAAGTTGCAGACATGCCGTCAGCTCCTTCTTAAATCCACTACGGGAAGGGTAATAAATAATACAAAAAATCATGCAAGATACGTCTTTTGGGAGGTTTTTGGGTCTGGTCCAGAGCCATAAAACTTCAGTTTTGGAGTTGTTCTCTATTTCAGAAAATGATAGAATCTGATTTGGGAGGGTACACTTACAAAAAAAAGCAACTCCTCCACCATGAGATAGAGGAATACCATCTTTGTCCAATCTGGGCTTAAAATGGGAGTCGTAATTAGGAATCGAGCAAGAATCTTCTGTAGCAGACCATGTTTCAGTAAGGCAAGCAATATCAATCTGGTTTTTGCCAAGAATAATTTGTAGTTCCTCCATTTTATTTACTAGTGACCTTACATTCGCAAGAAGGATTCTAGGAAATGAGTAGGAGTGACGTATCGTACCAGGGTTATTGGCGAACACTTTCCTAGCCGGGTTTTCTTTCCCTTTGTCAGCAATAGAGCTGCTGCTCATGGTCTTATGCTCAATTAGTTTTTTGGTCCTCTTGAGAGAGGTTCACTAATACTACCAGCTGTTCTAAACCGTTTGGGTACATCATTGCGAAAGAATGTTTGTAGGCTTTTTCTTTTCACATAAGACATTTGCACAATCTGTCTTTTCAGAGCAATTTCTGATTCTGGCAGCTGAATTAGAAGGGGCTGGTGTCTTGAAACAGAGTTCTGAGTGGTTGGTTTTTTCTCCCCCAGCCTGGTTGCCTTTAATATTGTTGGCACTGGAAGTTGAAGCTGGTTTTGAATTATTTGCTTTACTTGAATTACATCATCAACTCCTTCTTGTTCCGGTAAACTTTTTACAATAATATTCATTTTTCTCCGTTGTGCTTCATGATGGCAGAAGGTTTCTTCCCTTACAATTTCTCGTATCTCATCAGTCTGCTGGGTAGTCTGGGTGTATTTTTCTTCAATTTTCTGCAACCGAGAGTTAAGGTCCAGAAATGCACCATCTACATATTTATGCGTTTCTTCATAGCTAGGCTTCTGGGCAAGCTAAGTTCGTAGCAGAGCTATTTCAGATGAAATCTGTTCGACTGAAATATCAATTCTCGTAATCAAATCATACAGCACCTGGGACTCAGCAGAGAGTTTGGGTATCGGTCTACCAGGTGAAGTAGATGGGGGTTTGGGTCCTTTCTCGAATCAACTGGGTTCCCATCCACTGTCTAGTGTGATGTGGTGCTATTTGAGGGATTTTTGCCCCTGTTTGTAGCACTGAAGGCTGGACTGTAAGAATTTGTTGCTTGCCTCATTCTGGTTGTTCGGGTCATTTTTATAATTTACTTCGTGAGAGTTTAACAAGAAAAGGGACAATATAATGAGTACAGTAAACTAGCCTTTGTTTCTTGGTTTTATAAAATAGACAAGACAAGACTTTCCTCTATCAGAGTAAAAACAATGCTGGTTGTAGATATGGATCTGATCAAGATAATCTTGACTTCTTAACACCTTTCTATTCACCTCTCACCTTTATCGTAATATGATTGTCTATAATATCAGAAATTATAATTATTTTCGCAACTGCTTAATCCTGACCTATATGATATATAAGCCGTGAAAATATCAATAAGAGAATTCACAGTTCCCAAGGGAATTTTTACTCAAGTTTAAAAATAATCCGCTTATTTATAATTCATTTGGTCACTGAATTTATTATTATGAATATATTGGCTATGGGTCAGGTAGTGACGATAATCGTTTACCAAATATTAGTTACAGGTTAAATCCAAAAATAGGTCCTCATACCTTGAACTCTGAATCAATACTGATTTGGTATCTAAGCTGTGCTCCCATCCCACTCGGAGACGACCTGCTTTTCGTATACACATCAAAGTGTTACATGGCACCAAAAATAGAATTTTTTGAGTGCAATTTCCGGAGAAGGAATACTGGGAAGCATAAAACGTTTATCATACAGATCTAGACGGTCGAACACCACTAAAAAGAGGTTTATAATCCCTCCTCTTTGGTGCTACCCCTTTCAGCCCCCTTATAACCTAGTAAAGAACAAACAATACTCCATAGTAATCGAAAGTTTAAAAGTGCATTTTGAAAAAAAAAGTCTAGCGATAAAAACTGCCGTTTGAAGCTGACTCAGAAGTAATACCCATTATTTCGACAAAGCTTAATAACAAAAGGAAAGTGGCGTGCTTTATCATTCTGTAACACCAAACTACGTTTGCCCCATGGAAGAACAAATTGCTATCAAATGAAAATTCTGACACAGCTTTTGTGTTAAAAAAAAAAAAAAAAAAAAAAAAAAAAAAAAAAAAAAAAAAAAAAAAAAAAAAAAAAAAAAAAAAAACAAACTGTATGATCTGCCCAGTTTCAGAGGAAGTAATGCCGCACGGTGCTGCATTCGTTCCTGAAGAGCCATATAGTCCCTATAAGCTTACTGGTTTGTATGCACATTTGTTTTAATATGTTAAGATATTTGGTAAAATGTAAAAATTCTGGCCATGTCGCCTGCAAAATTAGTTGGATTGAGAGGTTAAAACACTTTTAAATCAGCTTTAGATATATATATATATATATATATATATATATATATATATATATATATATATATATATATATATATATATATATATATATATATATATATATATATATATATATATATATATATATACATATATACATATGTATATTTATATATATATATATATATATATATATATATATATATATATATATATATATATATATATATATATATATATACATATATATATATATATATATATATATATATATATATATATATATATATATATATATATATATATATATATATATATATATATATATATATATATATATATATATATATATATATATATATATATATATATATATATATATATATATATATATATATATACATATATACATATGTATATATATATATATATATATATATATATATATATATATATATATATATATATATATATATATATATATATAATCTAAAGCTGATTGAGTGGGATGGAAGCACAGCTTAGATACCAAATCAGTATTGATTCAGAGTTCAAGGTATGAGGACCTATTTTTGGATTGAACCTGTAACTAATATTTGGTAAACGATTATCGTCACTACATGACCCATAGTCAATATATTCATAATAATAAATTCAGTGACCAAATGAATTATAAATAAGCGGATTATTTTTAAACTTGAGTAAAAATTCCCTTGGGAACTGTGAATTCTCTTATTGATATTTGCATGGCTTATATATCATATAGGTCAGGATTAAGCAGTTGCAAAAATAATTATAATTTCTGATATTGTAGACAATCATATTACGATAAAGGTGAGAGGTGAATAGAAAGGTGTTAAGAAGTAAAGAAGAAGTCAAGATTATCTTGATCAGATCCATATCTACAACCAGCATTGTTTTTACTCTGATAGAGGAAAGTCTTGTCTTGTCTATTTTATAAAACCAAGAAACAAAGGCTAGTTTACTGTACTCATTATATTGTCCCTTTTCTTGTTAAACTCTCACGAAGTAAATTATAAAAATGACCCGAACAACCAGAATGAGGCAAGCAACAAATTCTTACAGTCCAGCCTTCAGTGCTACAAACAGGGGCAAAAATCCCTCAAATAGCACCACATCACACCAGACAGTGGATGGGAACCCAGTTGATTCGAGAAAGGACCCAAACCCCCATCTACTTCACCTGGTAGACCGATACCCAAACTCTCTGCTGAGTCCCAGGTGCTGTGTGATTTGATTACGAGAATCCGACAGATTTCATCTGAAATAGCTCTGCTACGAACTGAGCTTGCCCAGAAGCCTAGCTATGAAGAAATGCATAAATATGTAGATGGTGCATTTCTGGACCTTAACTCTCGGTTGCAGAAAATTGAAGAAAAATACACCCAGACTTCCCAGCAGACTGATGAGATACGAGAAATTGTAAGGGAAGAAACCTTCTGCCATCATGAAGCACAACGGAGAAAAATGAATATTATTGTAAAAAATTTACCGGAACAAGAAGGAGTTGATGATGTAACTCAAGTAAAGCAAATAATTCAAAACCAGCTTCAACTTCCAGTGCCAACAATATTAAAGGCAACCAGGCTGGGGGAGAAAAAACCAACCACTCAGAACTCTGTTTCAAGACACCAGCCCCTTCTAATTCAGCTGCATGAATCAGAAATTGCTCTGAAAAGACAGATTGTGCAAATGTCTTATGTGAAAAGAAAAAGCCTACAAACATTCTTTCGCAATGATGTACCCAAACGGTTTAGAACAGCTGGTAGTATTAGTGAACCTCTCTCAAGAGGACCAAAAAACTAATTGCGCATAAGACCATGAGCAGCAGCTCTATTGCTGACAAAGGGAAAGAAAACCCGGCTAGGAAAGTGTTTGCCAATAACCCTGGTACGATACGTCACTCCTACTCATTTCCTAGAATCCTTCTTGCGAATGTAAGGTCACTAGTAAATAAAATGGAGGAACTACAAATTATTCTTGGCAAAAACCTGATTGATATTGCTTGCCTTACTGAAACATGGTCTGCTACAGAAGATTCTTGCTCGATTCCTAATTACGACTCCCATTTTAAGCCCAGATTGGACAAAGATGGTATTCCTCTATCTCATGGTGGAGGAGTTGCTTTTTTTTGTAAGTGTACCCTCCCAAATCGGATTCTATCATTTTCTGAAATAGAGAACAACTCCAAAACTGAAGTTTTATGGCTCTGGACCAGACCCAAAAACCTCCCAAAAGACGTATCTTGCATGATTTTTTGTATTATTTATTACCCTCTCCGTAGTGGATTTAAGAAGGAGCTGACGGCATATCTGCAAGTTTATACTGACAGAATTCGCCACAAGTACCCCTATGCTGCAATTACATTATGTGGTGATTTTAATGAGCTAGACCAAAAGTGGCTTAGCGCTGCTCTTAGTCTTGACCAGGTAGTCTTGACACGCAGTGATAAAACCCTAGACTTGATTTTTACCAACATTGAAGATTATTACTGTGCCCCGAAAATAGCCCCTCCATTAGGGGCAAGTGACCATCTATGCATCTTTTGGACCCCTTTATCATCCTTTGCCCCTAAACCATTGATCAGTTATTCATATAGACCCATTACTGACGAGAAGATTGCCCATTTCAAAGTAAAACTTAGCTCCAAATCCTGGGCCAATATCCTATGTCTTACCAATGGTGATGAAATGGCTTCTAAGATTTCAGCTGAACTTTTCCAGTTATACTGTGACACCTTTCCAGTGAAAAAAGTCAATTACAAATCCAATTGTAAACCATGGATAAATAAAAAAAAATGTGTACCTAATAAATGAACGTGATAGACTCTTTAAGGAAGGATTTTTCCAGGAATCTCGGAAACTTCGAAACATTGTTATTAGTGAAATTCGTAAAGCAAGAAAAGAGCATGGTGCTCACATGCTCAATAAGTTACTGTATTCTAACCCTAAGAATTTCCACAAATGTATTCAGTTCTCATGGGAAAGGTCTCTTCTAAGTTTCTCTTACTGGATAGTAATGGCAACCCAGTGAGTGCAGACATCATAAACGATTATTTTACTTCAACTTGTAAAAGTCACCCGCCACTCCAAAATATGCCGGCCAACAGTGCAGTGAGTGACATTCCTGTGATTGAAATACATCAGACCCAGCTTAAACTCGAAAATATTGATACAAATAAGTCAATATACCCAGGTGATATCCCTACCAAATTGATTGTGAAATGTGCCCATTATTTAAGTGTACCTCTAACTGCAATTTTTAACCAATGTTTTGTAGATGGTATTTTTCTAGTGTGTTTTAAACGAGCTATTATATCACCTATACCGAAAAACAAGACCCCAAAATTTCCCTCTGACTTGAGACCAATATCAAAAACCTCTATTTTCTCTAAAATTTTTGAAAGTTTTATTTACAATTTCCTCTTTGACGATATTCAAGATAAAATTAACCCAAATCAGTTTGGCTTTAGGCCGAATCATAGCACCACCCATTGTTTATGTTTATATATATTATTATTATATTATTATTTATATATATATATATATATAAATATATATATATATATATATATATATATATATATATATATATATATATATATATATATATATATATATATATATATATATATATATATATATATATATATATATATATAAATATATATATATATATATATATATAGGGCAATGTGCCTGTTATTTGACGCTTCTCATTCCCTCAAAAACACCTTGTTGGCTTTTGTTATCATCGGCTATAGATAAATTGTCAGTTATTTCTATCCATTTTTAGGCAATATAAACCTAGACGGCAATGTCTTTAACATAGAAATTTTGTATCCAATGTGTGTACTTAACATCTATAAAATTTTTCTGAATTTAAATAAAGACTGCAAAACAGAGTGTTTTGTAGACTATTAGTAGACTGTAATGAAATTTTTTACTTAAAGTCAAAACTTCGTCTTTAGGGGCCAATAAATTGAATACTATCTTAATGGATATAACCCTCTTGAATACAATATCTTTATCTCAAGAAAACTTAGCTATTGGCAATGGTTGTTTCAATAGAGTCATATATTAGGTAATTTTTTCTTTTGTTTTTATTTGTCTTGTTTATTTTTAAACTATCAGTTGGTTTTTCGATGGTTTTAAAGTAAGCAAACACAAAAGAGGAAAAGCTCTAGTGATATGGCTTTGGGGGGTTCGGTTGAAACCGTTAATGGAAAAAAAACTGTTTAATTGAAATTTAATTCTTTTAATTTTTCTTTTATATATTTTTTTTTATAGGAAGGTGCAGACTGAATCTGCAACAGGATCGTCATCTAGCAACAGAGTCCGGACTACTCTGACCATTCGAGTGGAAACAGTAGATTTTGACACCCAGGCATGTGCTCTTCGTGTAAAAGGAAGAAACATAGAAGAAAATCAATTTGTTAAGGTTAGTCGCCTTTATTAATAAATGAGTTCATAGGTTTATCCTGAATTTTCTGAATACGAGTCCATGTGTGCTTCATCAGAAAGTATTTTGCGCGTGCACCTATCATTAAAAAAATCTCTGTAACTTTTGTGACAGATTTAAGAAAACCCTCCTCCCAGTTCAAAGCCGAAATTAGGTTTAACCATGGTTGCACATCTGCTTCATTAATAGTATTTTGCAGGTTCAGGTTCTAATTCCACTTCTACCTCGATCTCTCGACTCCCATATGATTCCCGATCCCGATCCCCGAGTATCTGTCGTTTTCCTTTCCAGTGACATTGATAGCATTTTCAAGTTACGGTAGTCATATTACCTTAATTAATTAAAAAAAACTTTCCGGGAAAGAAGTTTTTCAAAGAAAAGTAAAGGCCATTTTAAACTTGGGATCAGAAGATACAAATAACTGTTAAAATTCAAACTCAAAACGACCAAAAATTACGGTTGAAGAATAAATGAAACCCAAAATGAAGCAAAATTAAATAAACAATCATAGCAAAAAAACATACAGCAAGTAAAAATATAAATAAATGAATGAATCTTAAAGCGAGTAATGCTTAAATTGAATATGCAAATCATGCCTAAAACGAAAAAAAATATTTTACTATTGAAGTATAAATGAACCCAAACGAACAGAAATTAAGTAAACAATCAATGCAAACAAACATACAATTGATACTAGTATAAATGAGTAGATAAATCATAAAACGAGTGAAACCTAAGTTGAATATGCAAATCAAGCTTGAAAAGAACGAAAATCACTACAAACAAGAGTTTGGATATCGCCTCCTTTTCTCACTGTAAAAGTCCAAAACCTTCTTTGTCATTGGCGCTTTACTGAAAACTCTATGTGTCTTGAACAGTCTTGGAAAGTATAAGCAAAATCAAAATGAATATTTGAAATATGATGATACAAATTGTTGGAAGATCCATTAGTTCAAGATTTTATTTCAATATGATATTATTTTCATTTTCAATGCTGTAAGAACTGGAAAAGAAAATATTTGTAATATAATTCGTTTTCAGGGAAGCGCCAATGACGTAGGCTTTAGGTTTTTGCAGTAAGGAAGGGGGCGGTATCTAAACTCTTGTTTGTAGTGTAAGTATATTCGTCTTGAACAATTTTAGAAAGAACTAATAAATTAAACTGAATATAACGTATGATTATATTAATTGCTGAAAGCTCGTCTGTTCAATTTTACTGTAATTTTAATGTTTGTTTTCAATATTAAGTACAAAAGAAAATATCTGTAATATATTTCGTTTTCAATAAAGCGCCAATGACGCAGTAGGTTTTAGACATTTACTGTGACAAAAGGAGACAATACCAAAACTCTTGTTTGCAGTGATTTTCGTTTGTTTCAAGCTTGATTTGCTTATTCAATTTAAGTTTCACTCGTTTGAATATTTATCTGCTCATTTAAATTAGTATCTATTGTATGTTTGTTTGCAATGATTGTTTATTTAATATCTGTTCTTTTTGGGTTATAAATAGCAAAATATTGGTTTTCGTTTTAAGCTTAATTTGCATATTCAAATTAAGCATTACTTGCTTTAAGATTTATTCATTCATTTATATTATTACTTGTTGTATGTTTTGTGCTTTGATTGTTTATTTAATTTCTGTTCGTTTTGGGTATCATTTATTCTTCAAATTGTAAATTTTAGATCTGCTGATCTTAAGTTTAGAACGGTATTTACTTTTCTTTGAAAACTTCTTTTCGGGAAATTTTCAAAATTAATTTTTGTTCGTTTTTGGTTGCAATATTTGATTGCTTCTATAAGAACCACATATGCCCCAGGACATAACTTACAACGCCTGTCTCCGGCCCTTGGGGGGTTGTGTCGACCCCTGAGTTTTGATATATGATGTTGGAACTATGTTTAACAAAATAGTCATCGCTAAGTTCTGTCGGATGGGTTTGGGGAAAAAGACGTGGAGGGGAGGGGCTATTTGCCCACATATCCCTTTTGACTCCGAAAAAGTGAACTAGAACTTTTAATTTCCAATCAAATCAGCCCTCTTTGAATTTTGCACGGACATCCCTTCTATAAGAGCCATATTTGCCCCCAGGGTATAACTTACAACGCCTGCCAACGGGCCCTGGGGGGTTGTAACGACACAGGATTTCTTGTTATCTGACCTATGAAGTATTTTTGACAAAATGGCTATCTCAAAATTTTTACCTGATGTATTTGGGGAAAAGGCATGGGAGGAGGAGGCTAACTGCCCTCCGATCACTTTTGGCTCTTAAAAAATGAACTAGAACTTTTAATTTCCAATCAAAAGAGCCCTCTCTGAAGTTTTTACGAGCATCCCTTCATAAATACCATATATGCCCCCAGAGCATAACTTACAAAGCCTGCCTGCCCCCGGGATCGGGGGGGGGGGGTATCGACACCGGAGTTGTTATCTGATGTTTGAACTATTTAAAAAAATAGCTCTCAAAATTTCTATCGGATGGGTTTGGGGAAAAAGGGCGGGGTGGGTTCTAGTTGCCCTTGGATCCCTTTTGACTCTTAAAAAGTGAACAAGAACATTCAATTTCCCTTCAAATGAGCCCTCTCTGAAGTTTATACGAGCATCCCTTTCATAAAAACCACATACGCCCCCAGGACATAGCTTACAACGCCAGCCACCCCGGACCCTCGGGGGTTGTGTCGAAACTGGAGTTTTTATTATCTAATTTTTGAACTATTTTTAAAAAAAATGCTGTCTCAAAATTTATATCGGATGGGTGTGGGAAAAGGGGCGTAGGGAGGTCCAGCTGTCCTCCGACCTCTTTTGACTCTTAAAAAGTGAACCAGAATTCTTTATTTCCAAGCAAATGAGCCCTCTATGAAGTTTATACGAGCAACTCTTCCTTACAAACCATATATACCCTCAGGGCATAACTTGGAATGCCTGTCCCCGGACCCTGGGGGGTTGTATCGACACTAGGTTTTCTTATCTGACCTTCGAACTATTTTTAAGAAATTGGCTATATTTGTGTGAGTGGAATCTTAGAAGTTAGTAACAGGTTTTTGAAGCTTTTTGATATTAAGCTGGGAGTAAAACAGGGTAGCACCCTTTCTCCCAAGTTCTTTTATAAATGATGTTGTTAACTTTTTAGAGAATAGATGGGCTCCGAAAGTTAGCCTATGGACTCGAAAACTATCTCTTTTATTATTTGTAGATGATATTGCTTTGGTGGCTAATAAACCGCAAGATCTGCAGACGCTTTTGAATCTCATAGAAGGATATTATCAGATAACAAATTAAGGCTGAATACTGAAAAGAGCGAAGTTGTTATTTTTTTAAAAAGGAGTGTTTGTGGCGAAGAAAAGTATAGATTTAAATTTAATAATAAGAAACTAAAAGAATAAAATATTTAGGTTTCTTCTTATCGCTAAATGGAAGCCTGAAGAGTCATGTTGATGAAATAATTAAGAGAGGTAGAGTGGCCATATCTGCAATTTTTTAAAACCCGACAATAACGGAGATTAAAAACCTAAAAATGCATAAAAGAAATTGAATACAAAAATATTACCCGTGATAGAATATAGAGCAGAGATATGGGGTGGAGAAACGGTGCAGCAACTGGAGTCCCTGCAGCTACAGTATTATAAAAGAGTGTTTGGTCTACATCAGACAACTCATTCACAGATTCTAAAAGGTGATATGGGCCTGTTTTCTTTAAAGTTGCGTAGGTCTATTTTAATGCTTAGATTCTGGTTGAAGTTAATTAAGAGTAATGACGATAGACTAGTAAGAGCGACGTATGATCAGATGTTGAAAAGTGGCTTAAAGACCTCGTTGCCAGTGGTCTTAAATAGTGGTCTTTGTTCTAGTGATTCTACATTTTGTTCATTGATAAGTTTCTAAGGGTGTAAATGGCAGACCAAGCACGATAGGCCGAGAAAATGCAAAGTGCCCAGTTTTGCGAGAAATTAATTTTATACTGGATTTATTACCGGTGCTTTCGCAGAAAGTTAATGCGATTCTTGAACTTTCGGATAGCATTGATACCATACAAGTACAGTTAATTAGCATTATTATACGGTTATCCTGCAATGCTAAGACAAATGAAGAAATTAAAAGAGAGATGGAAAGTGTGAAATCAAACCTAGCAGTCTCTTATGAACGAGCCAACCAGCTCGAAGCAGTGCAGAAAAGAACGAATTTAATGATCTCTAATTATACTCCTCAACACCTTGACGATTATGCTCTGAAACAAGTGATAACGGGATTATTAAACCGTACTATGCCGTCTCTCGAAATAAATTGAGGTGATATACGTGGCATTTTTAGATTGAAATCAGGGCCAATAGTAGCAAAGCTAAACCCGGTTGAAATTAGAGACCATATTTTAAGGAACAGCTCCTTATTAAGAACGTTAGGTCTATCGGTGGCTCCGGATTAGACAGCCGTACAAAGGGAGGTCCGTAAACACTTAAAGGAAATGTAGACTCTTTCGCAAAATTAGGGCTGGGATGCAAAGTTACGAGTTGACAAACTGTTTATCCAAGGCCGATTATTCAGCTGGAAATTCCATTGTCAAGATTAAGTGTAATTTGAAGCCAGTTCGACATCCTGGTCCACCCCTTAGTGCTAGGCTCCCAAATAATCCCAATAATACTCCGATGATGCTAGATAGTGATGCCAGTGATAGTGATGCTGAGACATTGGTACCATCAACCAGTACTACTCAGGCAGTATCGACAGCTAAAAGACCTGCTAGTACTATTGTCAGCCCTAACGACCTGCATCGACCTGGTACTCGTAATGTTGCACATAAAGGAAGCCATTCGGCAAGAAACAAGTTTAACGAAAGACATCGTGGTGGTTTTTTCACGTAAGGTGTATCTTAATGGGTATAAATAACCGCAGTGGTGATCATTATCATGTTGCCTTTTCCCCAACTAAGACTAGTAACGAGCAACTCCAACCAAAGGCTAACGATGTTAACGTTCTGACAGAAAGCGTAGACACATAGGCAATAAAGGGCCATATACTGAGTCTACTGTCATGGAACATGCAAGGATTACGTGATAAGTTGACATATTTATATAACGATTTATTTTCGTTTGATGTAATTTCGTTTATTGAAACATGGAATGATTATTCTCCTATATCACCTCTCCCTAGGTATTTGGTAGAACAGATTGTGCGTAATGTATCAAGAAATAATAGACATCATAGTGGCACTTTAGTTTTGATTAAAGCATCTGCTATTGAAGGTTATGAAAGAATTAATAGTAGATCTGAAAAGCTGCTTTGGCTGTATATTTGTTTTAAATGTGGGAAGCAATTAATTTTGGGTTTAGAGTAGTGTATATACCTCCACAGAAGTTAGTAATACTTGAAAAATTTTAGAAGAAGAATTATTGTTAATGCAAGAAAGTTATTGAGGTCTGGAGTGCGTGTTGAGGGGGGATTTTAATGCTTATGCCGGCATGGAGGCTGAGATCCCAGATGTTTTGATCCCAGATTTAGGTGATTTTGTCCCTATTTGTTGTAGAATACCACGAAGCAACATGGAAGAAAGAAGAAAAATAAATGTATGGGGAAGAAAGCTTCTGCCGTTTTATGGGGATCATGGTCTGATGATTGCGAATGGTAGGTTTGGGAATGATAAGGGCAGGGGCGAGTTTACTTGCCTTTCGGGTCCAACTCCAATTGTTGTAGATTATGCGCTGGTTAATACGCAATTTGTACCTGAAACAATTAATATGGGATCTATAGATTTAGTTGGATCTGATCATAGAGCTATTATACTTGAGGTGAAGGTTAGACAGTTTCAGGATCGCGGTCCGCGAGTAAGAAATTTCTACAATGTTAAGTATAGAAAAGTAAGTTTAAGACAACGAATTAGGAATGATTTAAGAGATAAAGATAGTGAGGCATTTGAAAAGGGAGCCTTTGGAGTTGCATGCATGTAAAAAATAAGTTGAAATCGTTAGAAGACAATGAAAAAGATGCACATCGTGTAATTATGCAGTTAAATGAAATAATGGGCAGTTGTGCAGAATCGTGCTGCCTGACAAAAAAGTAAGAAAGAAGGAGCGGTATTTTGATTTGGATTTTAAGTTAATGAAAGGAGAAGTGAGATATTCATTGCATCGCTTGAATGGATGTGAAAGCGCGGAAGATCAAAGTTTGAGATTGGCTAAATATAAAGATAAAAGAAGAGAATACAATATTTTAATAAAAAGAAAAAAAGAGTATGAGAATAAGAAGAAACTGGACATTGCTGACGATTTTAGAAAAAAAGATTTTTAGAAGTTTTGGGGAATAAGGAATGATGGAAAGGGAAAAGTTAATACCCAGGTTGTTCCGGAAGCTGATTCATGGCCTGATTACCTAAAAAATTTGGAAGGTGATCGTATACCTATGAGGGGACACGATTATGATTTAGTGGATGGTGTGATTATGATAGTGGCTATTTCAAAGTTCTTATCAGGTGGGTTTGAGGAAATTAGGAAGTGGTGGAGGGAGTTGCTTGCCCGTCGGTCTTTTGGTGCTTAAAAAGTGAAGCAGGACTTCCAACTTACAAACAAATGAGCCCTCTCTGAAGTTTATACGAGCATCCCTTCCATCAGAACCAAATATACCCCCAGAGCATAACTTACAACGCCTGCTCCTGGGCCCTGGGTGTTGTATTGTAACTGGAAATTTTGATATCTGAGCTTTGAACTATTTTTAACAAAATTGTTATCTCAAAAATTTTGGGGAAAAGTGGGGATATGAGTGCCTCTGTGAAAAAATAAGTAAATAATAGTGAATTTACTATAGTGAATTTACTTGCTTCTTTTGCTGAGATGGGCTGTGCCTCCTTGCTGTACAAATGGTTTTATTTTTTTTTTTGCTTTTTTGCTTCTTTGCATTAGCAACTTTAGTTGATATAATCCGTAACATTTTTTTGCCAGATCCAAACTCAGAAAGTCTTATCTTTACTTGCATCTTTAATTTTAAACTGAAACTAAAATCAATGCAATATGAATTACCGTTTTGTTTTTATTCCTCTTTTCCTGCTTAATTTTTTTCAATACTGGAAAGATTTTTTTAGATTTATTTACAGTTTTGCTTGTAATAAGCTAGTCAGTGTAGCTATTTCAAATAGTCAACTTAAAAAAAAAGATTTTTAAAGAAGAAGTTTTTCAGAGACGTAAAGAGCTATATTAAAACCTAAGACTAGCAGAAACAAGGTTATAATAACTGAAGCCAAAAACTAATTGTAACTATTGTTGATTAATAGATGAAACCCAAAACCCACAGATATGAAAAGGGATTACGGATACGATAACGCTATAAATGCCATCTATCAGAAGGAAATCAATTACCACAAACAAAAGTATGGGTACCGTCCCCTAAAGTTTCTACAGACCAAGGGGTAATTGTTCTTACTAAAAGCGATTTCTATTTCGAGTTGTCTGATTTTTTTTGTCTTAACGGCAACAATAATAAAAATACTATATTGAGGCTAATCAAGGTCTACAAATACGAGTGGTACTACTTTCCCCCTCTCTGAAACATTCCAAAAGGCTAGAGAGTTATGTGTATAGTAATCAAGAGTTGGTTTCCGTTTTTGTGCTGTTGCATTGATGATGCCTTTTTTCACTATTTGGTTTAGTATCATTTGTCGTCACGTGACCAGTTCAATTATTCGATAGCGTTTAATCATCATGAATAATATTGAATTGTATTTAACTTTTGAAAATTGGATTTGGACTCGAGGTGAAACACGACGAAAAAAGAAAGATTGCGAAGGAAGGAAACGGAAGAACATTTCCAATATGACGTTCCAGTAAATCAGCATTTTTGAGCAAACTTGACATGTTTTCGGATAAGGCTATCTTCACATTACCCTTCATCTCTATATTAAACTGATTCGACATCCTACTGTAACATGCTCTCAAAATAAAAGTGTGTCTTCTATATTTGCTTCTTTTCACTGGACATCCCCGACTATGATGAAGGGATCTTCTGACTTTCGTAACAGTGTTCAGGCTTACACATGAGCTCCACTGGTGATAGGAAGCATACGTAGTTTTTGTTTGATGTGTCCGCCACCAGACCTCAAGCGGGATGGCAGTAGTTGCTTCCGCGTGGATTAAAGTCTTAGCGGCTGCGTAAAGAACAGAAAAGATGTCACGAGAGTGCAGGACTTTCGAAACATGTACCCAGATTGTGCAGCCAAAGAAACTATCTTTTCGAGCACATTGGAGTGAACTTGGATGGAAATAAACTACTGATCAAGCCCTCTTCGAATCATTGCAATTTCTCATGTAGAACTGTGAATATTTTTCATTATTGTTGATAAAAATAATATTTTGCCAAACTTAATTTTTTGGATCAAATAAGTGTATTTTGGTGTCTAGCCTTGGAACCTTCTTTTTTTCTAACTTTCCTGACTCTAGTATAATTGGTTGTAAATA